>NC_051067.1:44107840-44330340 GCF_004664715.2 Peromyscus leucopus
GGAAAGACACTGATTTTAAAGGCATTAGTGGGTCATGGAGAACAGCCAAGGCTCTATGGCAGCATTGGCGTTCCTTCATAGAGGAAGGTGAAGCCCCAGTTGCAATGGAAACTCCAGGGTATTGGAGATGACAGGCTGTGGGATAGCCATCAAGGATGGTAGCAGGTGTGGAGTGGAACCTGTCTAAACCTACAAGACAAGCTGTGGATGCCATGGTTGGCAAAACTAGAGAAGTGGGACAATCCAAGTCTTTTGGAACTCAGGAGCCTTCATCATGCATAAGACCCAGATATCAGACACTGTCAATACTGCTGGATTTCAGTTTTAGCTTGATCCTATTGTTTTTATGCCCTTGTCTTTCCCTTATTTGAAATAAGAAGTATGTAACTTGTTTTAGATTTTACAGGAGCCCACAAATAAGAGACTTGAAATATTTTAAAGAGACATTGAACCTTTAAGTGATAAGAATTTCAAAGACTGTAAGACTTTAAAGTTCTCCTGTATTTTATATTCTGATATTAGTATGAGATCTTGGCAACAAAAGAGAAAGAAAAGGTTATGGTTTAAAAATGATGTGTTTGTATGTCAAGTTGACAGGGGTAGACTTGTGA
Source organism: Peromyscus leucopus (assembly GCF_004664715.2). Classification (NCBI taxonomy): domain Eukaryota; kingdom Metazoa; phylum Chordata; class Mammalia; order Rodentia; family Cricetidae; genus Peromyscus; species Peromyscus leucopus. The sequence goes on from NC_051067.1 coordinate 44,108,452, forward strand.
TAGCTAATCTTAGTTGTCACCTTGATTCACCTGTGATAAAGGAAACTTAACTGAAGAATTTCCCCCATCACATTGTCCTATGGTCGCATCTGTGGGGACATTTTCCTGATTGCTAATTGATGTAGGAGTGCCTATCCCACTATGAGTAGTGCCACACCTGGGTGCATGGTCCTGTATTGTATAAGAAAGCTGTCTGAACAAAAGTAGGAGATAGCAAACCAATAAGCTATGTTCCTCCACGCTTTCTCCTTCCAGCTCCTTTGTATGCTGCTTTACTTCCCTCAGTGATGGATCGTAGCCTGGAAGTGTAAGATGAAACAAACCCTTCCCTCCTTTGTCAGTGTGCTTTATCACAGCAACAGAGAAAGTGAACTAAGACAATAATATTTTTTATGAAACTCAAACAACAATTTTAAATCTCTCCCTCCCTCCCTCTCTCTGTCTCCCTCCCTCTCTCTCTTCCTCTCTCTCTCTCTCTGTCTCTCTCTCTCTCTCTCTCTCTCTCTCTCTCTCTCTCTCTCTCTCTCTCTCTCTCTCTCTCTCTGTAGGTGATGTAAACACATGAGTGTATAGATCCACACCTGCATACATGGAGGACAGAGGAATATGCCAGGGATTGTCTTCTGTCCTTCACTATCCTCTATTGATCTCTACCCTATTCCCTTGAGACAAGGTTTTTCACTGAACCAGAAGCTAGCTGTTTTGGTATATTGTATTGCTAACAATAGTAATAATGGTAGTCTTTTCCCTCAGGCCCATGAACTATCTAGGCATAGGTTTTTAACCATGTTGATAGTCTCAAGAATGAGTTCCATTTCCTGGAGTGGGACTTCAATCCAATCAAAAAGTGACTATTTATTCCTGTTAACATTCATGCCATTATTGTACCAGTGAACATATCTTGCTAGGCAGGCCCTTGTGGTAGCTCATAGAGTTCACAGCTGGGTGAGATTGATAGTTACTCTTCTTCAAAGTACCAGCTAGGTTTCTCCATTTTCTATGACTCAAGTATGTTGTGTCTTTAGCAATGGGGTCTTACCCTCAAGTTCTGGAGGGTAAATAATAGCATTGATAATAGCCTGTAATATTTGGGTGATATGGAACCCCATTAGCCAACAACTCAAAAAGAGGTAAGCCATTTGTGATAGTAGGGTTTATATTTGGGATCATATGGTGTCTAGTTGAGCTATTTTCCCCCATTATAACGTTAATTAAGCTGTTTTCATTTCCTGGAGAGTCCATTGGGAATATACTAAAGAATGTCATAGCTAGATCTTGTAATAGATATATTTTCAGCTTTCAGGGAAACTCCACACAGATGTATCTACTGGGTACACCAGTTTGAATTCCCACCAGCAGTGAATAAATGTTCTATCTTTCTCCACATCCTAGCCCGCATTTGTTATAATTTGTTTATTGTTTGTTTTTGTTTTTATCTTGGCCATTCTAGATGGAGTAAAGTGAAACCTCAAAGTAGCTTTAATTTTCATTTATCTGATTGCTAAAGATGTTGAACATTTTTTAAGGGTTCCTCAGACATTTGTGTTTCATCTTTTGAGATTTATCTGTTTTGTTCCATGCCCCATTTTAAAATTGGCTTATTTGTTGTTGTTGTTTTTGTTTTTGTTTTTGTTTGTTTGTTTGTTTGTTTTTAGTGTTTAACTCTTTTTCAGTTCTTTGTATATTCTAGGTACTAACCCTCTGTGAGATAGCTGGTAAAGATTTTTTCCATACTGTAGTGTGCCTCTTTACTTGAGAGATGCTATCCTTGGCTGAATAGGAGCTTTTCAGTCCCCTTTGTCAGTTGTTGTTCTCAATGATTGTGCTACAGGATCCTGTTGAAAAAGTCTCTTCCTGTGTCTGTAAGTTCGAGTATATTTCCCACATTCTCTCCTCTCAGATTCAGGGTGTCTAGTCTTATGTTGAGATCCTTGATGCATTTGGAGTTGAGTTTTATGCAAACAGAAGAATATGGACAGAGTTTTATTCTTCTACATGCAGTCATTAAGTTCGACAAGCACTATTTGTTGAAGATGCTATCTTTTCTCCAGTATGAACTTTTTTTATCTTTTCATTAAAAAAAAAGTTTGTGGACTTAAATTTGGGTCCTCAATTCTATTCCATTGATCAGCATGTTTGTTTTTATGTCTGTACCATGTTGTTTTTAATTACTAAAGCTCTGTCATGTTCCTTAATATTAGGGATGGCAATAACTCCAACAGTTCTTTTATTGCTTGTGGTTGCTTTAGCTATCCTGCTTTTTTGTGTGTTTCTATATGAAGTTTAAGATTATCTTTTCAATTTCTGTAAAGAATTGTGTTGGCATTTTGATGGAGACTGCATTGAATCTATAGACTGATTTTGGTAGGAGGGCCATTTCATGGTATGAGTCATACCAGTCCATAAACGTAAGAGGTCTTCCATCTCCGGGTGTCTTTTTCTATTTCTTTTGTCAATGTCTTAAAGTTTTAATTATGCAACTCTTTCATTCTCTTAGATTTGTTCCAAAACATTTTTGAAGATATTATGAATGGTATTATTTACCAGACTTCTTTCTAGGTATGTTTGTCATTTGTATATAGGGAGGTTACTAACTTTTGTTTGTTAATTTTGTATGCTGTTGCTTGACTGAAAGTCTTTATCAGCTGTAGGAGTTTTCTGGTAGAGTCTTTAGAATTTTTAATGTATGAAGTCATATCATCTGCAAATAAGGATACTTTTAATTCTTCCTTTCCTATTTGTATCTTCTTTATCTCCACTTGTCTTATTGCCATAACTAAGACTTCATGGTCTATATTGAACAATAGTGGAGAAGTGGACATCCTTTGTCTTATTCCTGATGTTAGTAGAAATGATTTGAATTACTCTCCTTTTAGAATGATGTTGGCTATGGGGTTATTGTAAATTTCCTCCATTGTGTTGAGATATGTTTACAGTATTTCCAGTTTCTTCAGAATTTTTGCTGTGACTGGATGTTGAATTTTGTCAAAGACCTTGCCTGAATTTAATGAGATGAGTATGTGGTATCTGTCCTTGAGTCTATATATAAGGTGCATTACATTTATGTATTTATGTATCATTGTTTGCTATTGTGAACCATTCTTACATTTCTGAGGTGAAGCTGACTTGATCATGACGGATAATATTTCTGATATTGTTGAATTTGATTTCTAAGTAGTTTGTTAAGAATTTTTGAGTCTATGTTCATCTGCATTATTGGTCTACAATTTTCTTTTTTGAATGGTCTTGGTATCAGGGTAATATTAGGTCTATAAAAAGAATTTGGAAATGTCTCTTCACTACCTAGTTTATGAAATAATCTTAGCTGTATGGTGTCAGTTCTTTTAGTATTATTGTTTTTGAAGATAGAACTCTGTGTTGAATCCATCTTGCCTTGTCTTAATAGTAAGATCTGTTTTTCTCTTAATCTTTTTCATACAATATATTTTGGTCATGTTTCCCCTCCCTCAACTATTCTCAGACTCTCTTCACTTCTGTACCCACCCAACTTCATGTCCATTGTCTTCTCCTAGCTTTGTCTCTCTGTCTCTGTCTCTTTTTCTCCCTGTGTCTCTGTCTCTCTCCCTTCCTCCTTATCCTTCCCAAAACAAAAACATGAAAATTAAAATTAAAAATTTACTAATAAGACAAAATTATCAAAATAAAACTAAATAAAAAGTACACCCACACAAAAATTGTGTCTATTTTTGTGTTGGTCAACTAATCCTGGACCTATACTGGTGTGTGTTTGATACATGCAATGATATTCTTTAGAAAAATTATTTTTCTTTTTACAGCAGGTATTAATTATAAATAGCTACTTGGTTTAGGTGGGATTTTGTGTCCACTTCCCCTTTTCAATGCTGGTATTTTGTCTGGTTTGAACCTATGCAGATCTTACGCATGTTACCAGTCTCTGTGAGTTCAAATATGAATCAATCCTATTGTTTTTGGAAAACACTGTTCCCTCAGATTCATCCATCACCTCTGACCCTTACAGTCTTTCACAATCTTCCACACAGAGACCCATGTCTTTGGGAGGGAGGGGCAGTAAAGACACCCCATTTGGAGCTGAGTGCTCCAATGTCTTTTACTCTCTGCACATTGTCCACTTGTGAGTCTCTGTGTTAACTCCCATCCATTGCAAGAAGGAGCTTCTCTCATGAGGCTCAGCCACACACACATAGAGTCTTTCCAGCAACATGAACACTAATCAGTAGAGTTGAAGCTTCTAGTTGGGCATCAGCTTCATTTCTACATGTTCAATGACATAAGTGTTGTCTTTAGCAAGAGGCCCTTGCCAGTTGTGGAGAATAACTAATAGCCCAATCAGTAGACTGTAGTGTTTAGAGGATTCTGTGGATCCCTTTGGCCACCTATTCAGCAAGATGTGACCCATTCCTAGTACTGGAGGTTTAACTTGGTTTCATATCTGGTTGAATCATTGTTTCCCTCATTATATGGTGGCTCCATCTAAATTTCATTTCATATATGTATACATTTTCTGAAGCTTCTACAGTAGTAGCTTTCCATATGGTTTTTTAAGAAGCCTTTGGTGTTAGTTGTCCCTCCTCTTATTCCCTCCTTGGCCCTGTTCTCTCATGCCTCTCCCATTTAACCCTCCTATGCTAGTTTCACTTTATCTCTTTATAACACTATGTCCTATTTCCCCTTCATTGGATGATCTCCTCCTTACCAACGGTCCCTTACTCCATAACTAATCTCTCTGGTTATTCATATTGTAGCATGAATATTGAAAGCTTAAAAGCAACATCCACATATAAGAGAAATCATGCAATATTTGTCTTTTGGGGTCTGAGTTACCTCACTCAGAATGCCATTTGTTTTATTGATATGTATATTGCTTTTTGTAGGCCATTTTCACAATATTAATCCTATGAATCCATGTCCATATGAGATCTTTGTATCTTCTAATATCTTTTTCAATTTCTTCAATATCTTAAAGTTCTTATTATACAAGTCTTTCACTTGCTTGGTGAGAGTTATCCCAACATAATTTTTGAGGCTATTGTGAAAGGTATTGTTTCCCTGATTTCTTTCTCAATATGTTTGTCATTTATAAATAGAAAGCTTCTGTGTGCTGCTTTTGTATTCTGCTACTTTGATGAAAGTGTTTATTAGCTGTGGAGGTTTCCTAGTGGAGTCTTTAGGGTCTTTAATGTATAAAATTATACATATGTAAATAGAGCTACTTTGGCTTCTTCCTTTCCTATTTGTAATCCCTTGATCCCCTTCATTTGCCTTATTGCTCTAGCTTAGCTTCAAGTACTATAATCAATAGGAATGGAGAGAGTAGACATCCTTGTCTTACTCCTGATTTCAGTGGAAATGCTCAGTGTTTCTCTCTATTTAGGAGATGTTGGCTGTAGATTTACTGTAAATTGGCTTTATTTTGTTGAGGTATGTCCCGTATCACTAGTCCCTCCACGAATTTTATCATGAAGGGATGTTGGATTTTCTTGAAGGCCTTCTCTGCATCTACTGAGATCATCATGTGTTTTTTTTTCTTTCAATTAATTTATGAAGTAGATTATGTTTATTTATTTATATATGTTGAACCATCCCTGTGTCTCTGGGATTCAGTTTGCAAAATATTTTAGTGAGAACTTTTGCATCAATATCCATAAAAGATTACTGGCCTATAGTTGTCCTCTTTTGTTGGGTGTTTGTGTTGTTTTTGTATCAGGGTAATAGTGGCTTCACAAAAAGAATTAGGAATGTTCTTCTGTTTCTATTTTGTGAAATAATTTTAGAAGTATTGGCATTCACTCATTTTTGAAGGTCTGGGAGCATTCTGCACTGAATCCACCTGATCCTAGATGTCTTTGCTGCTGCTGCTGCTGCTGCTGATGATGATGATGTTGTTGTTGTTGTGAAATTCATAATTACTGATTCTATTTCACTAGGTTGTTATGGGTATGTTTAGATTGTTTATTTCATCTTGATTTAACTTTGGTGGATCACATATTTTATAAAATTTGTCCCTTTCTTTCAGATTTTCCAATGTGTTGGAATACAGAACTTTAAAATGTATTCTTATGATTCTCTGAATTATTTTAGTGTTGTCTATTGTAATATTCCCCTTTAACCTCTAAATTTATTTATTTTAATTCTCTATGTGTGTCTTGTGGCTAATTTGGTTAAATATTTGTCAACCTTGTTGATTTTCTTAAAGAACCAAATCATTTCACTGATTTCTTTTGTCTAATGATTAATTGTTCTTTCTATTCGTTGATTTTAGTCCTAACTTGATTATTTCTTCATATCTACTCCTTTTGTTTTGTTTCTTCTTGTTTTCTAGAGCTTTAAAATGTGTTGTTACTAATATGCAACCTCTCCATTTTTTTATGTAAGCGCCTAGTACCATGAACTTCCCTCATAGAACTGAACTGATTTTGTTGTGTTCCAGATGCTTGGGTATGTTGTATTTCCATTTTCATTCAATTCTAAAAGGGATTTTATTTCTTTTTTATTTCTGTCTTGGCCCAACTTTTCTTCACTAGTGAGTTGTTTAGCTTCCATAAGTTTCTATACTTTCTGCCATTTCAATTGTTGTTGATACTCAGCTTTAATCCATGGTTATCAGACAGGACACAGGGTGTTGTTTCAATTTTCCTATATCTGCAAAGACTTCCATTGTATCCTAAAATGTGGTCAATTTTGGAGAAAGTTTCAGAAAATACTGAGGAAAGAAGTATATTCTTTAGTATTTGGGTGAAATGTTCTGTAAATATCTCCTAGGTCTAATTGATTTATGATATTGTTTAACTGTAGTACTTCTCTGTTTAGTGTTTGTTTGGATGACCTGTCTAGTGGCTAGAGTGGTGTGTTGAAGTCAGCCACTATCACTGTGTGAGGCTCAATATGTGATGTTAGCTATAGTAGTGCTTCCTTTATGAACTCAAGTGCCCTTGTGTTTGTGCAAGAATGCTTTGAATTACAGTATCCTCTTGGTGGATTTTTCCTTTAATGAATATGCAGTGTCCTTCCCTATCTTTTCTGATCAGTTTTGGATTGAAATCTATTTTGTGAGATATCAAAATAGCTATGCTTGCTTGTTTGTTGGGTCCATTTGTTTGAAATCCCTTTTTCCATCTTTTAACCCTAACATGATGTCTGTCCTTAATAGCAATGTCTGTTTACTGGGTGAAGGAGAAAGATGGATCCTTTTTTTCTAATCCACTCTTTTAATCTGCGTCTTTTTATTTGGGAATTGGAACCGTTAATATTGAGAGTTGTTAATGATCAGTGTTTATTGATTCCTGTTATTTTGTTGTTGTGGTATAGGGTTTAATTTTCCCTCCTTTTATTTATCTTCTGGGATTATCTATTCTCTGAGTACTCTTCAGACTGAAGTTTTAGTGCTTTCTATAGAGTTGGATTGGTAGGCAGAAATTATTAAATTTCTTTTGATCCTGGAATGTTTTTCTTCTTCATTCTATAATGATTGATATTTTTTCTGGGTATACTAGTCGAGGTTGGCATCTGTAGTCTCTCAGAGCTTGTAGAATATCTATCCAGGTCCTTTGGCTTAGAGTCTCCCTTGAAAAGCCAGATGTTACTCCAATTGCCCTGCCTTTATATGTGCCTTGGTCTTTTTCTTTTGTGGCTTTTGATATCTTTTCTTTGTTCTGTACCCTTTAGTGTTTTGATTGTTATGTGTTGTGAGGAGTTTCTTCTCTGATCATGTCTACTTGGTGTTCTGTATGATTTTTGTACCTTGATAAGCATCTCTTTCTCTACATTTTCTTCTATGGTTTTGTTATAAATATTTTCTGTGTCTTTGACCTGGGTTTCTTCTCCTTCCTTTATGACAATCATTTATAGACATCTTTTCATACTGTTCCAGGATTTCATGGATGTTTTGTGCCTAGATTTTTTTTTCAATTTAACATTTTCTTTGACTTAGCTATCCATTTCTTCTGAATTTTCTTCAATGCCTGAAATTCTCTATTCCATGTTTTGTCATCTATTGGTAAGGCTTACTTTTGACTTCCTAAATTTTTTCCAGTTTTATTTGAGTTGGGTTTTCTTTGTAAATCTATTTTTTGTTAAATTCTACTTTCATGTATTGGATTGTTTTCATTATTTCATTCAACTGTTTGTGATTTCAAGGCCTTCATTAAGGCATTTATTCATATATTTTTAAGGCCCTTGAACATATTCAAAATTGCTATTTTGGAAACATTGTCTTGTGCTTCAGCCAAATCGCTTTTCTCGGGGAATATTATACTTAATAGAGTTGCTGGCTTCTGGAGAAGGCATCTTGTCTTAGTCATTTATGTTTGTGTTTTTTTGCGCCAGGATCTAGGCATCTGAAGTTAGGTTGTCCAAGGTGTTTCTTTGTGGAGATTTCTAGTCTCCTCGTTGTTGGTTGGCTTTTCCATTCTTTGGTTGCCTTTGCCAGTGTTTAGCCAAGTGTTATGTTTGTGGGGTCCCTGGTAAAGAATGTTTCTTCTGGGTCAGTGCTTGTGTCAGAAAGATAAAGTCTAGAAGGAAAAACTGAAAGGCACAGTGTGGCCTAGGGTCCCCCTAGTTCTGCCCCAAGAAGAAAAATTCCTAGTGGATCTAGTTGCAAGATTTTAAATTAATGCTTCTATTTTATTGTATAGTGTGAATGCATTTAAATTATTCACTTCATCTTCTCTTACGATTAGTAGAAATTCAGCCATTTCATTTAGGTTTCTGAGTTTGAATGCAGACTTTTATAATTTTTTTTATTTTATAATTTAATTTAATTTTACATATCAGCCATGGATTCCCCTGTCCTCCCTTCTCCCATCCCCTGCCCTCTCCCCAATCCATCCCCCATTCCCATTTCCTCCAAGGCAAGGACTCCCCTGGGGATTCAGCTCAGCCTGGTAGATTCAGTCAAGGCAGGTCCAGTACCCTCCTGACTTCACCCAGGCTGAGCAAAGTGTCCCAGCATAGGCCTCCAAAAAGCCAGCTCATGCACCAAGGACAGGTCCTGGTCCCACTGCATGGGGGCCTCCCAAACAGTTCAAGCTAATCAACTGTTGTCTCACTTATCCAGAGGGCCTGGTCCAGTTCCATGGGGGCTCCTCAGCTATTGGTTCACAGTTCATGTGCTTTTTCCAATCATGGTCTTGATATCTCTTGCTCATACAATCCCTCTTCTCTCACATCGATTGAACTCCTGGAGCTCCACCTGGGGCTTGGCCATGGATCTCTGCATCTGCTTCCATCAGTCACTGGATGAGAGAGAGTTCTATGACAGTTAGGGTGTTCAGCCATCTGATCACCAGAGTAGGTCAGCTCAGGCACTCTCTCGACCATTGCCAGTAGTCTATTGTGGAGGTATCTTTGTGGATTTCTGGGGACCTCTCTAGCACTTTGTTTCTTCCTATTCCCATGGGGTCTTCATTTATCATGGTGTCTCTTTCCTTGTTTTCCCTCTCTGTTCTTGATCCAGTTGGGATCTCCCGCTCCCCTAAGCTCTCTTTCCTCTGACCCTTGCCCTTCATTACCTGCCACTCATGTCCAGTTTGCTCATGTAGATCTCATCCATTTCTCTGTCATTGGGTGATCCCTGTGTCTTTTTTAGGGTCCTCTTTACTAGGTAGCCTCCCTGGAGTTGTGAGTAGCAGTCTAGTCATCCTTTGTTTTACATCTAGTATCCACCTATGAGTGAGTACATACCATGTTTGTCTTTCTGAGTCTGGGTTACCTCACTCAGGATGATTTTTTTCTAGATCCATCCATTTGCCTGCAAACCTCATGATGGCATTGTTTTTCTCTGCTGAGTAGTACTCCATTGTATATATGTACCACATTTTATTTATCCATTCTTCAGTTGAAGGCAATCTAGGTTGTTTCCACGTTCTGGCTATTACAAAAAAAATGCTGCTATGAACATAGTTGAGCATGTGCCCTTGTGGTATGATTGAGCATTCCTTGGGAATATGCCCAAGAGTAGTATAGCTGGGTCTTGGGGGAGATTGATTCCCAATTTTCTAAGAAAGCATATTGATTTCCAAAGTGGCTGTTCAAGCTTGCATTCCCACCAACAGTGAAGGAGAGTTCCCCTGTTCCACATCCTCTCCAACATAAGCTGTCTTCAGTGTTTCTGAATGCAGATTTTTTTAAAAGCATGATCTTATGATTCTATGACTTTCTTCATTGTTTGTTACAATGCTCCCTTTTCACCTCTAATTGATTAAGTTGGATCTCCATCTCTTTTATTTTGATTAATTTGAATAAAGATTTATCAATTTTAATTTTTTCAAAGGACCAACTCTTGGTTTCACTTATGTTTATTATTATTTATTTTGGTTGTTTGTTTGTTTCTGCTCCATTAATTGAAGTCCTGAGTTTGATTAGTTCTTCCATCTGCTCTTTTAGGGTATTGTTTGTTCTCCTTTTGTTAAGGCTTTTCAGCATATCATGAAGTTATTGATTTTTTTTAAGAATCTGTAAGATTTATTTTATGTGTGTGTGTTCTCCACATGTACATATGGGTGCCAGAAGGGTGCAGTGCACTCAGAGGCCAAAAGAAAGCATTCAGTTCCCTGTAACCAGGGTTACAAGCAGTTGTGAGCCACCATGTGGGTTCTGGGAATTGAACAAGGTCCCCTACAAGAGCAGCCAGTGCTCTTAACCCTGAACTGTCTTTCCAGCCCCAAATGATTAAGTTATTCATATGAGATCTCTCCAGAATTCTGATGTAGGCACTTCATGCTATAAATTTTCCTCTTATGACTGTCTCCATTGTGTCTCATAGATTTTGGTATGTTATGTTTTCATTTCCATTAAATTCTAGAAGTTTTACATTTCCTTCTTTCACCCAATTTTCATTCTGTGATGTTTGGTTTTATTCTACGTTTGTATACTTTCTGCTATTTCTAATGTAGTTGATATCCAGCTTCCTTCCTTTGTAGTCAGATAGGATACATGAGTTTATGTCATATTTTCCATATTTGTGCAGACTTCTTTTTGTCCTACTATGTGGTCAATTTTAGAGAAACTTCCACAGGCTCTTGAGAAGAAAGTATATTCGTGTTTAGGTGCAATGTGCTGCAAATGTCCATTGGGTCCATTTGATTTATGATGTCATTTAACTCCAGAGTTTCTCTGTCTAGTTTTTGTCTGGATGACACATCTGTTGGTGAGAACAGGGTATTGAAGTTGTTGTTTATCAATCTATTAGGGTCAACTTGTGATTTTACATGTAATTGTGTTTCTTTTATGAAATTGGGTATTTGGTGCATAAAAGCTTAGAATTATAATATTCCTTAGGTGGATTTTTTTCCTTTAATGAGATTGAAATAGTTTCCCCTGCCTCTTCTCACTAGTTTTGGTTTGGAATCTATTTTTCTAGCTATTAGAATAGTTACATCTACTTGTCTCTTTGTTCCATCTGCTTAGGATACTTTTCCTCACCCTTTAGCCTTAAGGTTCTGTCGTTCTCCAGGCCGAGATTTGTTTCTTGGATGCAGCAAAGAGATGGATCCTGTTTTCTAACCCAATCTGTTAGTCTGTGTCTCTTTATTGGGGAATTATTAATACTGATAGTCATTACTGAATAATATTTATTGATTTCTGTTGTTTTATTATTATGGTGGTGTTTACTTACATCTCTTCTGATAAACTGTTCTGGGTATCTTTAATCTTCTCTTCTGATGAAAATATTCCTTCTAGTATACTCCACAGAGCTGACTTAGTGGACATAAATTCCTTGAATCTGTTTTTATGAGGAAACAGTTTCTTTTTCCTTTTATTACAATTGATAATTTTACTCAATACAGTACTCTAGGATGGCATTTGTGGTCTTTCAGAATATTGGTCAGGGCCTTTCTGGCTTTTCAAAGTCTCCTTTACAAATTCAGATTCTATTTTTATGGGTCTACCCTTATCCTTATATATGATTTGGTCTTTTTTAACCACTTTCAGTATCATTTCTTTGTTCTATAATTTAATGTTTTGATTATTTATACTATATGGAGTTTCTTTTCTGGTCCTGTCTGTTGGGTATTCTGCATGCTTCTTGCACCTTGATAGACATCTCTTTAGATTTGGAAAAGTCTCTTTAATAATTTTGTCAAAGATATTTCTGCACATTTGACCTGGGATTCTTCTCCTTCTTCTACACCCATTATACATAGGTTTAGTCTTTTGATAGTATCCCAGATTTCCTGGATGTTTTTTTTCTGGTTTTTCATTGTTGTTTTGGTTTTTATTTATTTGTTTGTTTGGATACTTAACATTTTGTTTTGCTGGATGAACCATTTCTTATATCTTGTCTTCAAGACCTGATATTCTCTCTTCCACTTGATCCAAACCTTTTGTGAGACTTTATTCTGAGCTTTTTGTTTGAATTCCTCTGTTTTTCATTTCAAGTTTTATTTTAGTTTGGCTTTTTCACCCAGAGATTCTATTTCTTTATTAAATTATATTTCATTATCTTGAATTTTTATTATTTCATTCAACTGTTTTCATGGTCTTCACTCATGTATTTATTCATATCCTCTCCGAGTTACTTGAACAGGTTTATAATTGCTGTTTTGTATATTAGATATACAAGTTGTCTTGTATATCAGCTAAGTTACTTTTCTAAGGGCATATTAGGTTGAGGGTGCTGGTTTCTGGAGTACACACCTTGTTTTGGCTGTTCATGCTTTTGTGGTTTAGGGATGAGGTCTAGGCAATACGGAGTTAGGTGGTTTCTGGTGTTTCTTGGAATGATTATCTTGCCTTTGGATGGTGGTTATATAGATATTCGTTTGCTTTGCTATTACTCCAACTTGTCAAGTTGTAGGCCAGCTGAATGGTGCTTTATTTACAGTCTTGGGGCAACTCTGGGGCTCTGAGTGTGACTCTCCATGGTTCCATGCTGGTGAGGTGGGCGGAGTGCTTACAGGCAGGCATCGGGCCAGGGACTAGCTATGAGAGTCTCTAACTAGGGTTCTGTGTTGGGATCCATGTGATCCTGAAATCTAGGCATGGGGAGGGTGGCTGACAGTTGGTAGAGTTCTGATTCAGATGCCCAGTTCTGATTCCACTAGGTCCCAGGTCAGGGGGTGAGGTTGATCCTTATTGCTCACCAGCAATAAGGTAAGATGGTAAGTGTTGAGGATCCTTCAGCCCTTACTTGGACTGGCAAAGCTCTCCTTAGAGAACCCTCCTGTCCTGATGCTAGCTCCTTTTCTTGGGTGGGAAGTTCTGTGTGAAGCCCTGAAAGAAGCACGTTGCACAGTAGGAAACAATATCATCCACTCACTGCATCACAAGCTTCTTTTGTGTTTTTTTTTTCTAATTTTAGAATTTTCATTGCTAGAAAGGGCTCTCACCAGAAATACATCATTTCTTTCCTTACAGACGAGGATGGTGGTAAATAGCCTTTTTAGGAAAAATATTCTCCTTTTCCTACCTGCCTGTTCTTTTCCTCAGTTTGAGTCTTTCTCCTGATTTAATTGTTGACCTTATTCCTGCTCAAATATCAGTTTCTTTAAAATTGGAGATGAAGACAAGGCCATACATCCTTTTCTTTCTTTAGTGAGTACACTGACTTGATGAAGTCATTTCTACCAAATATAATGGCCTGTGGCCACTAATTAAATTAGATCTAAGATAGACAACAGGATTCCTATGATAGGGCATCAGGCCACATACTAAGTTTTAGACCTGAGTCCCCTTGCTCTATGGACATAATGACCATGCCCATCTACATTCAGAATGTCTTCCCTGTACCAGTGAGAGAGCACTCTCTGCCTCACTGGAAATTAGAACCTTCTCTTACACCATTCTATCAACACTTGGGGAGAAGCAAAAATCAAGATACTGTTAAAAGAGTAACAAACCATCCTCAAAGTCCAAGAGGCCTTGTGTGAGGCCGGAATTCTGTAGTGAATCTCGGGTCATATATCTGTTACTAGGAAAACTGCTTAGGGCTCTGAATAGAGTAGGTGGGGGATGTACCAGACACAGTATGAAGTGTAAATTAAGCGTCCGGTCTCCAGTCAATGTGTATTTTTAGGATGGCTATCCTGTCAGAATAGGGAGTTCATCTCATAATAACTTGAAGTAGTGCCATCATGGTAGAACAATGTATATTGGATAAAATGGAGTAAAGTCTTCAAAAACATCTGCCCCTTTGAAGTTCCGGGTCTGTCTTTTCTGTTTCCTGCAAGGAGGTATAAGAGCCCAAAAATCTAGTCAAATTCTGACCGCCTATTCCCTGTCAGCCTCCTCCAGATCGGACAGGCAGGTTCTTCAGATTAAGTGGCCAGGGAAAGAAATCTCATTAACACTTCCATTTTCCAGCAACAGAAACCTAACAGAACTTGTACGAATACCAGCCTTGGGTAGCATAGATGAATGGCTCTGATGACCTAAAAGGAAAAAAAAAATAGGAGAATTAAGCTCTTAAACCTGGCCAGCACAAATCCAACATGTGTACGGCTACGTACTTGATTAATTTAAGCATAAGCCTATATATGTATAAACGTGTATGTGTGTGTGTGTGTGTGTGTGTGTGTGTGTACTGTCCATCTTCATAGTTATGTATTTGAGTATCCAATATCTGTGCGTATATATTCACATGCAGATATTTATTTAGAATCATTTTTAGAAGCATCAGCTCAGGGATTCTGCAACCTCACTTAAGGTGCCATCCTCCTAGCACCTGCAAATCAGTGGAGGGTAAGCAAGAGGCAAGAATGACATTGTCTGCTTTATTTTCCCCCCATTTCTGCCTGGATGTCTTGAGAGAATGACTAAGCAGTGCTGGAGATTATGAATTTGCTTAAGTGTGAATGGTTGATTGCAGAGCGCAAGGCCGGCCCTCCCGGAAGGTGATTGACTGGGCCCGCAGGTCTTCACACTTGATGCCTGGATTTGACTCGGAAAGTCTGCCAAGTCTTTTACTGGGAAATTTATCTTAATTAGATCTGAAAGACCCGCCACAGCAGAATAGTCACACCGATTAAAATGAAAAACAGGAGAAATTACTGATCAAATTAATCATAATGTCGGGTTACAGCTGTAGGTCTGATGTAATTTGCCACTCCAGTGAGTTACATCGGCCCAGGCCCCGGAAAGGAAGCTGGCTTTACGCTGATCCGTAACACCCGTGCGCTCCAGGCGGCCAGCAGGAGGCTGCTTCATTCATTTTCCTGGCTTGCTCTGACCTCCCTGCTGCAACTAGAAACAAATCAGGCACCAAACAATCAGGGTGGGGAAAGCCAGGGAGGCTAAGCAAGAAACATTCCCTACCCACTGAATGTACTAGGGCACTGCCTCAAAATGGTGAGTGTTCCCGCGCCCGCTGAGCTGGAGCTTTTCGGTTTCCACTTAACCTCCTTTTAGTTTAACCAGGACTGACCAGACACGGATTAGACGCAGAATGGGAATCAAAGGGTTAGAGGTCAAAACCCCTGAATCTAAGCAAGGGGCAGAGCGGGGGGGGGGGGGGGGAGCACTTTAAGAAAAATCTTATTTTTCTTGTGCAACAACTGGGATGTATGGATTGAAATAATCTAAGATGTCGTGACAGAAATGAGAACCTTAGGCCATTGAGTCGTATTGCTCACCAATGTGGGTGTAGTTCTGGGATTCTGATTAAAACAAACACTTCTTAATGCCATGCTGGAGATGAGGTGGGTGGCGTGTGTGTGTGTGTGTGTGTGTGTGTGTGTGTGTGTGTGTGTGAGAGAGAGAGAGAGAGAGAGAGAGAGAGAGAAAGAGAGAGAGAGAGAGAGAGAGAGTGTGAGAGAGAGTGAGTGTGTGTGTGTGTGTGTGTGTGTGTGTGTGTGTGTGTTTAAGAATGAAAATCTTTCCAGTATAGAGCCTTTTCACATAGAGCCTGAACCTGACTGGAGTTCATCCTGTGTTTGCAAGAATTATCCCGTTAAAGATAGAGAGGAGACCCCGAGGAACAGCCTACAGGTTCTGTGGGAAGCTCCCAGAAGTTAAGATTTTGCCAGACTTTTCTTTAGCTGCTTCTGCCTATGGGGAAGGAGGGAAAGGAAGCAGGTTGTTGGAAAGGTTCAGGGAAGGGGTATCCTGTCCTTTCCAGTGATAGTCAGATGCCTGTCTGAGGTTAAAAACAGGAGGTAGGATTCATTCATCAGGGGTCCAGATGGTCCTGCTTTCTGCCAGCCCCTCCCAAGCCTACATGCCATCCTTCTCATCCATAATGAACCTGGTACATTTTGTAACCATGAACAAGAATCCAGGCTATCATTGGAGGCAAAGAAAAACTGTACCTTCTGGTCTTTTCTACTGATTTTATGTTGAATTAGATCAGACCATGTACTTAGATATGGGAAAAATAAGCAACCCATATACTGTCAATGGCTATTACATCAGTTTAATAGTTTTGACCAACAGCTACAGAGAATAATGAAAGAGAATAGATGCTCACAGGACATATAGCAGAGCTGTTGCTTTCTTGAAATTTGTTTAAATATGTACACATAAACACAGTTATATATGTGTGTGTGTGTGTGTGCATATATGCATATGTGTACACTAACACACTGAAAGTTAGATACCATAACATGTAGTTTTATGTGTATATGTGTTAATTTGAGATATAAAAATGTGTTTCTCACTGAAACAATATCAAAAGAATTGTTTAAAAAATGAAATAATAATTATAATAACTTACACTGAAAAGGCCAGATTTTTCACATAGGCTAGGGTGGGCTTTCTTAGCCACCTAACAAGCTTGGGAGATTTCCTGATATATCTCAGGAAACAATGAGATCCTAAACACTAAACACCACCCAAGGGTCAAAAACAACAACAACAACTAAAAAAATGTAAAATCCACCCTCCCCCTCCATCTCCACCTCCCTACACACACACACACACACACACACACACACACACACACACACACACACCCCTTTCAGGGAAATTGAATGTTCAACAATGTTTTGCTACCTCTATGGTCTAAAGCTCACTCACTTCAGATTAATAGTGTATACACCTACTAAGTGCCAAGGGTAAGTTCTCCAGGAAATGCTAACGAAGTTAGTCCTGACAATGGCAAACAAGTCTAAGGAGAAAGTGAAAGGGAGGGACAAGATGGCAGAAGGAAGCACAGATCCCTGTCTGTTACAGTCTCCTAGAAAGAGATGCCTTCCCCGAAGAAATGCAAGTCCGGGGGCACTGAGTCAGAGAAAAGGGATGCGGGGAGGCATCTAGCTCCCTGGGTGCTGGAACTTTTCTCAACACCCACATCTGCTCTGGCTCTGGGAAATGCTATCCCACACCCCAAAACTGATGTTCCTGCTTCGGCTTTTTTCCTTCAGCCACACACTGCCGATCACAGCCCAGCAATTTTCCTGAAAGCATTCTCTGTTCACATCTTCCTGGACCACTCTGTGCGGTTTGAATGGCGTACTAGAAGAGGTCACTCATAACAATGTATTTTTTTCTCATGGTTTTGAGGGCTGGAAGAAGAGGCTCAAGGTGCCATATCCTACATGGTCATAAGGCAGCGGAAGGCTCCCATGAGAGGCAGCGAAAGCCTGAGAGATGGTCAAACTCACTTTATAACAAAGCCACCTTCGTGGTGACCATGGGAATCCAGTTATGAGGACACAGTTCTCCTCCCTTGTCCTCCACCCCTCCACTGCCAAAACATGGACTTCAAGGGCCCATTCAAACCACAGCAACCTTATGATTAAAGTCTCCCTCTGGCCATCTTAGCTAGGGCTCTCTGGCCCTGCTCCCTGTGTATGTGTCTCCCCAACCCTCTGTGCCTACTGCCTCCCATGCAACCCACCCCACCGTCTGTGGCGGTCTGTGGCACTGCCTTACCCATCTCCTGGAATTCCTGCTCCTTCCATAAAAGTGTTTTCGGTGGCCCAGCTCTCAGGAGTTGCCCTATACTCTGAACTCATATATTAGGTAATTTTTTTTTTACTTTTTCCATCATTTTTAAAGAGGTTCTTGTTATTTTACTCCAATTATAGTCTTAAAAATAGCCACAGTTTCTCACACCTCTGACATCTCAATTGTTATGTATGATGACATCTCACTTAACAGCTACTCATTTCACACATATGCAAGTGCCTATTGTCAGACATCTTGAAATTATTGACAGAATTTGATGAGATGATGTTTATTTATTATGATATTTAGAACCATGCTTAGCACAGGGCAAACACTGTAATGCCTTAGGTCTCATTAGGATTAATTATTGCTATTAGTCGCCTCATCATCTCTGTGCTGTCTCTTCAATGGGATTTTGGAGATGCAGGCTTGGTTTAGACAGATAATTTTAAATTACCTACCTTCATCTAGGATTAAATACATAGCAAAATAAGGTCCATTGTTCTCTAATTTTCCTATTGCCTTTCCCCCATCATCTCACCACATGGTGGTATGATACTAAGACTACCATAGGTAGAAAAAACGGGCCTTCTTAGTATTTTATATGTCCAAATGATCTATGTGCACAAAAATAAACAAACAAAGACACTGAAGGAAGATGAGAATGGATCTCTCACTCAGAGTATCACTCTGGATATCTGGGACACTCATGTGTCCTACTGTCAGAGCCTAAGAATACAGGATCTTCTCATACAAAACAATGATCCCACTTAAAAAAATAAAAATGCAAGGAAAACATTGACATTTAACCCATGCCAGATGTTGCAGTAGGTGTCTTATGCATGCATTCTTTGCAATTACAAGAGGAGTTAGGAAACCAAGACCCAAAGAAGCTAGTAACTCACCAAAACCTCCAGCATCTTTAAGAGGTGGAGCTGGGCTTTGCCCCAACTCTCTGGCTCCAGTGTGAAGACCTACACATACTTTTCACTAGGATAGCTTCTGTAATGTCTGTCGTCCATTCACTGAGTAACTTTCCAGTTGATCCTCAGAAGAATCCTACATGGAGGATGCTCATGATATGATGCCCACCACCCTACCAAATTGCCTCCTCCATTTCACCACTCAACACCACAAAGCTAGGTGTAGATGACTTCTTAACTTAGCAATAACATGGAAATGGCAATTCCTATAAACATATTATTATTCCTAGAGCCAAAATTGCAGTGTTGTTGAGTTGGCTGACACAAAGGGAAAAGCTGAATGTTTATGAATGAGGTGGAGCCCTAAACTTTGGACTGGCAGGAGGCCCCTGGGGGTGCTTCAAAGAGTTGACCACACATCTAAATCACAAGTGAGGATTTCATCAATGATTAAATTTTGAAATTGCCCATGAGTGCACAGTAAGGGAATTAGACCTGTAGATGAAAAGACACAACTGGTTTTCTTGTTGGGCCTCATAGAGGTTACAATTCAAGCATACTATATGCAGGAATGAGTACTTTATAGATGCTTGGAAACATGGCTACTGGCTGAATGACTGATGATACCAAAGATCTACTCCAGCGATTTTCATATGACAGTACATGTAGGGCTTTATGGCTTTGTTTGAATAGCATTTGAGATGTGTACTGAAACACAAATGAAATGATAGTTTACCTGGAACTTTTCCTGAAATAATGTAAGAGGAAGAAAAAAAAAGAATAAACAATTGGGATTGATTGGTAGGAATGGATGAAAGAATATTGTACATGGGTTTGTATTATTGAAGCTTCATAATGAGCCTGTAGGAGTTACTTTTGCTTTTTTTACTTTGTGTTTAAACATTTATATAGGGAAAAACTAAAAAAAATAAAATTTTATCACCTGGGGATTCTTTAATAATACAAATTCCCATCTGCCAACTCCAGAAACATAAACTTGGGATCTTTTGTATAGAGTCAGAGATTCTGATGCTCAGCAGCACTTAAGAACAACTTTTCTATGGGCTAGGCAGATGGTTCAGTGGTTAAGAGCACTATCAGCTCTTCCAGAAGAACAGGGTTCAATTCCCAGCACCCTCATGGTGAGTCAGAGCCGTCTATAACTCTAGTCTCTGGGAAATCTGATGTCCTCTTTTGGCCTCTGATGGAACTGCATGAGTGAGGTGCACATACATGCAGGAATAACATCTATAGACACGAAAATTAAAGGAAAAACTGTTTTATGTAATTGTAAATGGATTAGATTAAGGCTGTGGGAAAATATACAAACTGATTCATGGATTGAGAAAGAGTATGTTAAAAAATTAAGGTTTTTTTTTTTTCAACCAAAACTTAAATAACCAAAGATGGCCATTAATAGCTGAGAAATTGTGAGGAATAAAAAAGGCACTAGAAAACTAAAATTAGAAAGATCCTTCCAGTTCTTTAAAAATAACTTCTTACTAAAGGGATAAATTGAATATATACATTTATTCCTCCCTCCTCCTAAATCCCACTAAAATGATCTTAAAAAAAAAATTTGAAGTGTTTTTGAATCGTCAACAATAAATATGTTGAGAAAAAACAATAGTGGATGATCTGTGAGAACAAAATACCAAGGACTTGAGAGAAGGAAAGAGGGATGTGGGGCAACTCTGGAGAACATAGAGCAGTGGGTTTGGAGACAGCACATGGTAGGAGGAAGGAAATGGATGCCCTCGTACTGAAACGGGAGGATGTTTAAGACTGTGGAGTAAGTAGTTAGAATATCAGCCCCAACCCCAGCAGAGCAACAGCAATCTCTCCAGCAGCCTTATGCATGAGAAATGGAATGAAACAGCCTCTAGATTTGAGGACATAAGCTTCGCTGTCTTTGGGGAGACCCTTTACTCTCTCCAGGAGGACCCAGAGAAACTCTGCTTTCTAAGTAATGAGACTGGTCTCATTGAACTATAGGCTTTCCTGGAGGTGTTCACATGCAGGCACTCACCACCTCCTGGACTCCACTGTCTGTCACTCTTCAGGAAGATTGTTCTGACAATCTTCTGATGAAAGAGGACTGACCCAGTTATGCAAACAAGATCATTAAACAAGAAGACTATGCTTTTGCCTCATGGTGAAGACAATAAGGAATGACTCAGAATTTGAGAAACACCTTTGTCCAAAATCAGAAATTAAAACTAGAAGGGGAAGGGGTAGAAGAAATAGAGACAAGGAAGGAAAGGAGCCATAAAAGCATAAAAGAAAATGTTCTTCTGGAGATGCAAGAAGGCTAGGCATCCATAAATCTCTACACAGGGGTTCTGTGCAAGAAACATTTACAGGATGAGGAAGAGAACATGGCAATTGTTCAAAAATTGAGCAAGTATGGTTCAATGGAATGTATAGAAGATGAAGAAAATCACTCAGAAAATACATCAAAGAACAGAGAAAGGGAAGAGAAATGAGAAGTAAAATGAGGGGAAATACCAGAAGTCCAGAAAGTCCAACTTTTAAATAACAGACCAAAGAACAAAAACAAAAACAGAGATGCATTTACCAAAGAAAGGGTCCCCAGATTAGGAGGATGTGGCCTCACTCTAAATTTTACTATCTACATGTACAACCTGAAGAGATTACAAAAAGAAAAATAGCCCATCTCAGACATTATAAACATTTTTCAAGGAAGAAGAAAAATAGGTAAAACACAAAAAAACAGGAATCCGAATAGCATTTGTTTTTGAAAGCAACACTTGAAGCTCCAAGGTCACACTAACTCTGAGGGTGTGATTTTTTTCCCCTGTACTGTTTTATATCCTGCACAACTATCCAGCAAAATGGGAAATATGCTAATGATGCAGATGTAAGATCTCTGGAAATTTATTTCCCCTATTTCTGTCTTGCATCCTTCATCAAATTTGTAGAAGAAGTGTCCTACACAAACAGTAGAGTAAGACACAAAAGTAGAAGATTAGAGATGTACCACCAGAGTTGGCCAAAATGAGTACCTGGACCTGGAACAGTGGGGGAGGAAAAAAAAAAAACCATAGAAGACAGATGCTTCCAGGATGCCTAGCCTGAAAAAGTTTATAGAAAGCAGCATTCATAAAGATCTTACTAACTATGGGAGGGGATAAATAAGTAAACAAACCAAAAACACAAACTAATTTTTTGAGAATGAGAACCTACAAGAAAGGGAATGTGGTTGTGATATATTAAGAGACTCAGCAGTGAACAGCACTTTCTAGGTCACAAAAAGAAGTAAATGCTGATTAAGTCAGCAATTGTTGGGAGGGAGGGTGCAGGGAAGTAGGAGCATCCAGGAGATTGATTGTTCAGCCACCTTTCAAAAGGGAGGTCGGTCAGTAGTATCCAAAATTAGCAAATTGGGGAAACTTTGCAAGTATTATTTAGAGTAGTGGAGGTAGTACTAAAAGAGAAATGGGGGTGGGAGTAAAGAGGTAGAAGATGGCATTTGCATATATGCATGTAAAGATTGCATGAGTTAACTGTTTGAATTTGTGTTCTTGGGCCCTTTCCTGTTACTGTTCCTTCTGCCTGAAAACTTTCATGTACCTAGCTAGGCTTCAATTTTGGGAAGCACCATCTCACCACCATGTATTTCAAAGATGCATGCCAACCACGATAAAAGTATGGACAACAAGGGACCTGGGCTAGCAGTGACTACTCTAGAACACAGAGCTTTCTAGGTTTATATGTAGGTGGATGTTCTGTCAGGGGATCTAGCAATGCTCCCCGCCACACCCCCGAGAAAATCAGCTGTCAATTCAGTGATTCTTTTGAAGTGGAAAGGAGTTGGGCCAGATGAGCTTTCTGGTCCAGTGGGGTCTGAAGTTCAGTAGGTAACCCCATCAAACAAAAGAAAGTAGAATTAAATTTCTCTTTTCTGGATTTGGTGTGAAGAGACACACAGTGTTAGTATGAGACACACAGTGTTAGTATGCAGTGTACCGGACAGCATGGAAGAGACTGGCAGCATCCATGCCATTTGGTTTGAAAAGGGAAAGGCTACTCCTACACTTTTAGATAGTCTGTGAGTTTACTATAGAAACATATTTATTATAAAAAGTGTGCTGTTTGCATTTCTCTACTAAATGAACTTTGTATTAAAAATATTGTGTAAAACCTATGTTCTTATCCCTGACTTCAAGAAACAGGGAAATGGTATACATAGGCTTTAACTGAGTAAATGTCCACATTCACAGACTAAACACAGGTGCAGAAATGGGGAGAAAGCCAGAGAAATGAAGCCTGCTTTTATCTACCCAGTACCTAGGGCTTCCTGGAACAGTGGGGTGGGGGTTGTCAAATGTACTGATGACAGAGTTCCTAAAGTTAATTTCTCTCAAAATACCATAACTGAATTTGCTTCAACACTTGAAAAGACCCATCCATACTAAAAAGAGTCAGTTGCTTAATCCTAAAATTAAAGGTTATTGCATGCAAGAGAAAATAATTACATGCTCAAAGTATGGAAAAAAGAAAACTTTTTTTTAAATATGTAGGTATTTGTATAATTAAAGACTAATCAAGCATGAAGGGCTGCTGACTAAACCAGAAAATGAGATTGTTGGCAAGCAATATTGTAATGTAAATGCCATTTTTGTTTAACTACTAAGAAGCTGGAAAAATGATATCCTGAACAGATTAAAAGCAAACAGCATTGATAATAAATATTTATCGGATTTTAAATGCAACACAGAAATTTTTATATTTTACATGCAAGATTTGTTTGCAGTGAGGTATTCAGGCACTTTTTCGAGATGATAGTTAACAACCTCATTTAGAATTGCACTTTCAGGTGTTACCTTCCTCCTGCCATTGTGCGTGTGAAATACTAACCAAGGGACAGGGTCCCTTTTGAGAGTTCCTGTTCACAGTGCAGTTACCTGTTGGTTAGGATTTTAGTCATTAGTATTAGCTATTTAATATTAGGTGGACTTTAGAATTCATAGAGATAAACTACAAGCCATACTACTTGATTAAACAATTGGTTATCAAAAAAATTAGCAAACAACACAAGTGAAAATAGATTACATCAAACCAAAAAGCCTCTGCAAAGAAGAAAAAAACAATGTGTAGGAACAACATATAGCTTAGAAGTGAAAATTTGCAAGCTATGACCAATAAAGGATGAATACCCAACATCTATAAAAAATCAAGCCACTCCATAACAAGAAACCAATTGCTAAAACAAAACAAAAGTAATTAATGGTCAAGGAGACTCTACAGGCATTTCTCAGTAATGTCATGGAAGTGGCTGGCAGACATTTCTTTAAAGTGCTCATAATAATAACCATAAACGAGATATCATCTCACACCTGTCAGAATGGTATTACCAAGAAGACTAAATAAGCCTAAGTGTCTGAAGGATGTGGGGAAAGGAGAACCCTTGTCTGCTACTGACGAGAATGTTAAGTTAGTATGCCTCATCTCGAAGAGTATGTGGAAATGCTTGAAAAACGAAAAACAGATTACCGTGTTACCCAGTAATCTGACTTCCAAGTGTCTACCCAAAGACCTGGATCAGTTTTTTAGACAGATTCCCACATTCGGTGCTACTGCACATATCCATAATGGTCAAATAACAGAACCAACCTAAGATTCCATCACCAGGAGAGTGAATAAACAAAGCACTCTAGGAAGGAACAATGCAACATTAGTTAGCCCTAGGAAAAAGAATGCTGTCATCAATCCAATGAAATTGGAGACCATCTAGCTAAGTGAAGTAAGCCAGGCACACAAGGACAAATTCTGCGTGTTCTTACTTTATATGGAATAGAAAACAATCAAAGACTTTGAAACAGAGAATAGAAGAATTGTTACTTTGGGGGTGGGAGGAAGCATGGGGAGATGATAGCTAAAGGGCAAAATCTCAGTTATAAAAGGAATCTTTTGATTCTCATCTTATAGAATGGTTAAAAAAAAACAGCTATTAGTATTTTACTGTAGAAAATTTCTACAAGTAAATTTCAAATGTTCTTATCACAAAAAATTAAACATTTAATATTATGGTTATATTAACTAATTTAATTCAACCATTTCATATTGTACCATAAAAATATATAGAATTAGAAATGATAAAGTTACAGATAAAAGTAGAAATTACCACATAAGGAAAACAGAAATATTTAAGATAAAGACTTCCGGTAAGCTTCAGACACATGACTGAACATAACGTGTAGAAACTTTGGGATCCGATGTAAGTATTCTAAGAATTCCTAGAGCTGTCAATGCTGTATGGTCCACTCATCCGTCCTGAAGATTAAACAGTTCAAAAAGCACCTGCCAGGCCCAAGGCTATGATGTTGCTAGTGAAGCTTGGGTTTCTTCCATCCCTCCCTCTTCTCTACTAACTGAGTCCAATCTGGATATGCACAGCCTTATGCCTTCATTCCATAGTAGGGACCTACCTGGATGCCCTGGCTATATCAGACCGCAGCACCACTAAGACTCTGAGATGTAGGTAGAGGGTCCATGTTCTCCTTTTGGCCTGGAAAACTCGGAAGCTCAACAAGCCAAAAGGGAAAAAAGCATCTCAGAAACAGGCAAAAGCTTTTGATGAATGATGCCCTCACCACAACTCCACAACTCCATCCCTCCGTCTACTCAGAAAATGCCTTCTGATTCGTGTGTGGTGATTTCCTTGTATTCAACATTGCTCAGCCCTGGTCTATCTCATAAATCAAGATTCGCTGCATAATTATTAGAGAGAGCTCTAAAACCTGCACTTCGTGTCCCAGGGGTGGCACAGTATGAATGAAATAATCAAAAGTATCACTTAAAACTCAATTATTAACAACTGTGCTAGTTTCCTCTTTTCAAAATCATAACTATAGATTCTTTTCAGGAGAGGCAAGACTACCACTTTTTTCCCTTCAGAAACAATAAACGATTCATTTTTTCAGCTTCCAAATTAGAATCCATCAGTCTGACTACTTTTGTTTCTTTGAGGTATGATGCGCACTCCAGAAAGCTGGAAGCTTGCAGACCTACTAAAATGCATTTGGGGGCCGGGGGTGGGGGTGGAGACTGATTGAGCGACAGTATGATAGTCTTCAGACTTGCTGCTGGGAATTTCTATTTAGCGTATTCTCTCCCTAATGTGGCCGTACCATGCACCTATTTTCTGAAGATTGCAGAACACACCATCAAATGACAGTTCAAACAAGGCTTGGAAGTTCATTCTTTCCCTCTGTAGGTAACTTACTTTGTGAGCCAGAAAACAGCACCGAGCACTGTGTCTCTCACTGCTTCTGCCCACACTTGCTGTTCGAAGGGACGGAAGTGAATCTACGAGTTCTCTGGATAAAGTGTACCCACCAGTGTCTGAGCTCTGATTCCACACAGACTCTGAGGTTACTGCTAAAATGAGTGTGTTAGACACGTGAGGGAGGCCCGCAGAAAGTGCCCATAACACACAGAGAGCTCTCCCCATGCTGCCACCGTACGTGTGGACAGTGTAAGCTCTACCAAGCCGTCTCCCTTGGAGGTGTTTTCTGAGCTTATAAGGTATTGCTCTGTTTCGTCTTATATTGTCACCACTGCTGTCTCCTTGTGTGGGGGACACAGAGAGGAAGTTTCAGTGAATCTTAACAAACTTAGTCAAATTACTTGAAAGACACCTTCCACTAAAATCTATCTGACATTTCTAGTTCCGACCAAAACCCTGATGGCAGGCCATTTGGTGTCTTTTTATTTGCAAGTTCTAACAGCATCCAGAGGGCAAAAGAGGACAGAGCAATCATTTATTCCAGTCTGTGTAAGGGGATTTGCTTAGAAGAAAGGCAAGACCAGAAGGACTGGTGGGATACTCTAGATTCATAGAGGAGTTAAGACAAAATAACCCGGGACCCTCATCTGGGGAATTCTTTTTGCTGGTTCCTGACAGCTTCTTAATTTACATTTCTGAATATATAAGACATCTTTTAATCCCTTGAATCTTTCATTCATCCTTTATATTGAACACCTTTCAAGTACTGGTCAGGGCTAAGGCAGAAATTATGGGTGAATACAAAATTTAAGAGGTAAATAAGCACTTAAAGACACAGTGTATTGAGCATTTTAGCTTCTATGATATAATAATAAATGAAGTCAAAGCAAAAGAAAATGCTGGAGTGAGAATCTTGGTATTTGATACAGGCCAATCAGTGAAACTACAAGTTCTCGAGTCTGGATAAAGTGTACCCACCAGTGTCTGAGCTCTGATTCCACACAGACTCTGAGGTTACTGCTAAAATGAGTGTGTTAGACAAGTGAGGGTAGCCCGCACTTGTATCTTCATCAAGACAGACCTCTGCCAACAAATAGAGGGAGCACACTAAGGGATGGAAACAGTGAGTTAAGAGGACACTTGACAGATTCAAAAAGGCACAGAGGGGCCGTCAAGACTGGAACAGGATGGGGGAGGCCAGAGTGGTAGAACTGTAACTAGCACTTGAAGAGGAACAGGAACCCCCAGGGATGTTGGAAAAGATGACTGCCAGAAGTCACAAGCAGGAAGTTCACCTAGGGTCAGCTGAAGCCTGGAGGAGAGAGGGTGTCAGTTTGTACCAGGTTGTGGCAGAAACAGTGAAAGGTGATCTGATTCTGCATGCTCTGAAGAAGAACTATCGGGACCTGCTGATGGACTAGCTTTGGGTGTGAGAAAACAGGTGCATGGTAAATAGAATTCCCCAGCACCAAGTCTGAAGGCTATCATATAGTCACCCGATAATCAGTCTACAGAGATTTCCCAAGTGCATTTCAGTAGGTCTGTAAGCTGTCAGCATTCTAGAGTACATACTGTGTGCATCACTGCACCCCCACAATCAAATATAGTCAGACCACTGGATTCTAATGTAAAAGTTGAAGGAATGAATGTGGTCTCTAGTGACTGACCTCCACAACTGAAGAGATGAGAGTCTCTACTGTTGAAAGGCTGTGAGGAAAACAGAGTTGCAAGCGGGCTTTCTTTGAGGGATGTCCATTTTGAACAGATAGTATTTTTGAGAGCACTAAATGGTTGAGCAATGTGAAGTAGTCAGTTGCCTTACAAAGTTCTGGACTTGAGAGCTCATCAGAATAGCACTGCGGTGTAAGCCTGGAAAACATATCCAGACAGCGAGGGTCAAGTGCTGTCCCTGGAAGCCCCCAACTTGAAGGATGCTTGAGGACAGAGGGAAATTTGCCACAGAAACTGAACAGGGATACAGAGGTATAAAAGGGGGAGGGGTACTTGTAAGAACCCAGAATAAGCAATTCATCTGATCACAGGGGATTCACACAGAACTCAAGAAAAATTAAAGACATAAAACACAAAAGTTGGAGCTATGGTATAGCTCTTGTTTGAGGCCCTGGTTTGATGTCTAGAACAAGGACAACTCTTTTCTGCAAAATTAATCTGACAGATGGTAATGGAACCAAAGTTGTTGTTGTTGCTGCTGCTGCTGTTTTTTTTTTTTTAATGAAAAGTGGAATGTCATGTTTATTTGCTGGCACAGTCCTCTCACACAGGATGCTCTTTAATAGGCAAGAGGCATAACATCCACTGAGGTAGTGGAGGGTTTCTCTAGAGCAGAGCTGAGTGTGCTCTCCCACTGACCACAATGCAAATGCTGATGCTGTAGGTTTGCGCTGCTGGCAATGAGCAAGAATGGAAGTTCTCCCGTTTGACTCTGTTTTCTCTGTGACATAAGAAAAAGAGTCAGTGAGTAAGAGAAAGAATGAGAAAGGAGGTACTGTAGGTTTAGGTAAAATGAAAAGATGTAAAACCATCTTTAAAGGACTATGGGAGGATGTATAGTTGCTGGGTAATATGAATGGTCTACCTCTTTGAGGTTACTAACTACTTGATGTGGGACTATAAGCACCATTGTGTGTTACTACTGCCAAGGTCACCTGCGCAGAAGTAGGGAAGAGCAGGTGCAAGCGGGCCTGGAAATGCTAGCTGGATAACAAAAGGGGTGATGGAAAGGTGAGAGGGTTTAAGGATTATAAGTTCCAATGAAGTTAGAAGTTATAAATTACAAGGAAGTTTGAAGTAGCTTAAGAAATAAGTTGGAAAAGGGAAGAGAAACTGAAGAACAGAGTACTTGTAACAAACAATGGGATAGGTGTGGTTATTGGCATCACAGGAGGACAACCTTAGGAGAGATGGCTGAGGTAAGGTGAAAGACATGTTTGCTGGAGCATAGAAGGTCAAACAACTGAGATACCAGAGTATCTAAAGGCTATAAAAGTCACACACACACACACACACACACACACACACACACACACACACACACTGCCATAGTAATCTTAAATCCATACAGAGTGACAGAGCACCTGGTAAAAAGTCTTCAAGCAACAAGGTAGGGTAACTTACAAGGTAAGGACCTACAGATTTCTATAACAAAGAATAACAACTTGTATAGTCCAATTGAGCTTCAAGTCACTTTCCCAGGAGCTGGGTGGCAGATTGGCATAGGAGCAGCAGTGATGAGCAAGCATGACTCTCACTGGATCTCCAGGCCCAGTGTCGGGAGAGATAGAGAGGACCACTTGCATGAACCCTTTAGGGAAGCAGTGTTCTCAAGGAATAGCAAGAATCACGCTGAATCATGCTGTGGCAAAAAGGTTCAGACAATACTCTGACAGGGTGCTAAGGGGATAAGCCATTTGGCTGATAAGAAACTATAAAATCTAGAGACCAAAGTGGGAGAGTCTCTGGAATTGAGGAGTCGGAGGAGGTGAGGCATGAAGGGACCAGGAAGGAAAGAACATCCAAGTGTGAGTGTTGATTTGAGATTTGTGGACTTCCTGAGATGACCATTGTAAGATTTTACGGTTTAGTGTTGATGACCTCCAAAGCCAGCTATTGTGGGAGCTTTGATAACACAGATCAGGAAAAGTAAGAGGGATATACAAAGTTTGGGGATAATTTCCACTCTCAGAGACAGATGTGGAAACTAGGAAAGGGGAAATACTTTGAGAAACATAAGGAGATCTTGGAACCCTCTTCACTCATAACCAACACAACAGTGATTACTAAGAATACTAAGTCACTGATAAAAAACTATTACAGAAATCCACAACTGGTCAAAATTCATAGAACAACAGACCATGGATGCTCAACCCCAATTAATACATCTACACATCTGCAATGTAACTAATGCACCTAAGGCTCAGGGAACACCGTGGAAGAGGGAAGAGCCAGAGGACCAGAATGTTTGATGCAAGATAGTGTCTTCTATTAGGACAGAGAAGCTGCACTCATGAAATCTCAACAATATGTTCACTTAAGAACTGCATAATGACAACATGAATTGACATGCCATGTTTAGATGGAGAGATAGAGGCAATTAATTAGTGTCTCCTGAATCAGTCTTCTTTAGAAAGGACCCTCTCCCCCAATGGGTTATCCAATCCTGAGTAGTCAGTCCTAAACACAAATACATATGCAAAATACTGACTGGGCTCAGCATGTGATATATATATATATATATATATATATATATATATATATATATATATATATATGTGTGTGTGTGTGTGTGTGTGTGTGTGTGTGTGTATACATATATACAGTTGTTATATACACATATAAAGTTATATATATAAAGTTAAAGAAGAAGAGGTCAATTATTTGAGAGGGAGGAACACGGAAAGAGTATGGATGGGAGATGGAAGTGTGGAAATGATGTAAATACAATGCTCATGTATAAATTCTCCAAAAATTAAAAAATGTTAATTAAAATATGTTGGTGAATTGATAACAGTTTATGTAATCATCACCAGTAATAATAGTTTGGAAGTTGTTTGCTCTTCTCCTATTGTTAATTTCAAGCATATTTATAATTAAATGTTCAAATACACAATGAACCTAGAAAGCCAGTTGTCTATCAGTCACCATGCCATAAAAATAAATACAATTTTAAAATCAGAAGAGGTATGGTAAATTTAAAAAAATTACAGCATGGAGGCATGTCAGAATAACCAAGAAAATTCTTGGTTGTCTATCACTCTTGAGCAAGTTCCTCTCCACAGACAATTTTCCCAGAAGATACAAGGGTTAAACCTTTTAGTGCTAGCACTGTAAAACTTGTAAAATGTGAATCTTTTAAAAGCATTTTACTCCCACCCCTTGCCTTCTTAAACAGAGTATCATAGTAATAAAAATCTTCTATTTGTATCATGCCTCATGGTTTACAAAGTACTTTCACAAACATTATCTCATATTATCCTTCAACATCCTAGTAAAGTAGGTCCTTAACAGATTTGGCAGGTTGGTGAGAGGGGCCAGCGCACAGTGTGAAAGTCCTAACACAGATGAAAAGAAATACAATTTCAGCTTCCTGGTGACTTTGGGTCATTGCTATTGATAGAGATTATAATAATGTTTACTCGGGGTGGGGGGTGGCCAGGTGTGTCGCATGAGAACTTAATCAGCTATTAAACAGTATGGGCAGACAGCAGGCAGCCTCAGAGACTGGGATAGGAGACTGCTCAGGACTGGGAGTGTCTAAGTGGAATTGGGAGGAGGGGAACCCAGGATTTGCTTTCTAGTCAAGTCTAGAAGTTTAGGAATGCTGGAAGTTGAACACCCTACTCTCCCAGATCTCTAAGTCAGTTTAAAAAAAATACTCATTAGTCCCATTTCTCTCCTGCTACGGGTATATTCCAGACCTGTGGTCAGCTTCTCCCCTCCCCAACTTCACCTAAATTAGTCTTGGTGATAATGATTTTTATACATCAACTTGACTGAGCCATGGTGCCAGGTATTTGGTCAAGCATTACTATAGGCATTTCTGTGAGGCCATTTTCCAATGAGTTGGACATTTAAATTGGTGGACAATGAGTAAAACCTCATCCTGTTAGTTGAAGTCTTGAATTGAACCAAAGCTTATCCTCTTCTAATCAAGAGGAAGTTCTGCAGCAGATAGCCTTGAACTTGAATTTCAATATTGTCTCTTTGGGATTCTAGCCTTCCAGCCTCCCCTGAATGTTTGGAGCTTGCCAACCTCTGAAGTCAAGTGAGCAGATCCCTTGAATTAAATGTTTTCTAAGTATGGATAAGTAGGGAAGGGGATGGGGGAATAGAAGAATACACACACACACACACACACACACACACACACACACACTGTTGGTTCTGTGCCTGAAGAGCTCAAAAAAATACAGTTTCTTTCTCAAAAATAATACAGATTTCCAGAAAAATAAAAGGGTACAATTCTCATTTGCAAAATATGGCTCCATGCAGTGGATGGAAAGAAGAGTGCTTGTCAGAAAAGGTGATGGAATCAAGGCTGTCTAAGTGTTTACTAGAGCAGAGGAAGTCAACTCTGGGTAGTGATTCTCAAAGTTGAGTCCATGAGGACCCCAAGCCCAGAGCACTGGGCCCATTGTCCCTTTTCCATCTCTACTCTGGACAATTCAATTCAGGTCTAGTTTAACAGTTCCCATCTCATGGCTACATGCTTTCCTCTGGAGCCAGCTCTGTGGCTTTACTAGGTAATGCCCAGAAAGATAATTATCTGGATACATTGTGGTTAACCTGCCATTTTGTCTACAAATGATTCTGCCCAATACCCACTCAAGGTAGACAATTGAAAAAAACCAGCTAGCTGGCTTAGATCCACCACTATAGCTCATTGCTATAGTGCAGGAGTCAGTCATTGTTATAGTAATCATTGTACTGGTTAAAAGGTAAAATCAAGGTTCTCATAATGTACATATATATATATAAGAAAACGAATTGCCACAAATTTTATCGAAAAAATTCTAAATGTCATAACAATAATTAATAAAATATTTTAAGCCAGGCGATGGTGGTGCATGCCTTTAATCCCAGCACTTAAGAAGCAGAAGCAGGTGGATCTCTATGAGTTCCAGGCCTGATCTACAAAGCAAGTTCCAGGACAGCCAGAGCTGTTACACAGAGAAACCCTGTCTTGAAAAACAAAACAAAATTGTAACACAGATCTACTAATGGGAAAAATAAAATCTTTGAGGAGGATGTATTAGTCACGAGTTCTCCAGATAAACTAATAGACTATAGAATCTATCTGAAGGAGGGAGAAAGAAAGAGAGAAAGGGAGAGAGAGAGGTAAAGAAGTAGAGATTTGGCTCTTGGGATTGATAGTGCAGGCTCTCAAGTCTGAAATCTGAAGAAAGTAGATACCAGTTCAAGCCACAAGTTTACAGAACTCTCTCATACTACAGACTGGGTAAATCCCACCCATACAGCAGAGGGTAATCTGCTAACTCAGTCTATTGACTCAAATGATCCCATCATGGAAATATCCAGAAAAATGAAAACTTCTGAGCACTTCATAGTTCAACCCAGTGATACAGGAGATTAACCAATACAGAGGCATGGCATTTATTGGAACTGCACTAAATGCAGATCACACTTAGTGCTTACCATCATCAAATCAATGTCAGTGTTCATCTGTGAACACTATGCTTAACTTGCTGAGCTGTCCAAACATATTCTATAGGCCAGAGTTGACTGTGAGCAGCAGTTGACCAGCTCTTACCACAGAATAATAGTAATAATAAAACATAATAATTAGGCCTAAAAATAAAGATAATGACAGCCAGTCTGTGTGTACTTAAGACACGACTGATTAGACTTGAATTCCAACCTCCTCCTTTAGTGACTGAAGAATCTTCAGAAAGTTGTTAACTCCTATAATGACTCAATTTCCTTCTTTTGGAAGCGGGTATATAATCAACCTTACAGATTTCCTGGGAGGATGAATTGGGAGTATTTTTAAAGTTCTTAAAACAATGTTGGTCCTTAATGAGCATGAGCACTGTGAGAGTGATATATGGTGGGTGTGATTGGGACCCTAGGCAAGATGGGAGGAGCAGGAAGAACATGGGAAATAAATTCTTTTCATGCCCAGGCCTTGCATAGTCTCTACATGTTTCAAGCACAGCTAGGAAGTTGATTTATCAACCTCTGAGGAGAACTAACTATTAGCAACTCAAATGTGAGACTGCTCTTGTATTCTAAGAACCATTAGTCACAGTCTTGCACTGTGTCCTAACAATCAAAGTTACTAATATTGATTATATTCCAAAGATGGGGTAACCTAGGAGGAGAGTGGGTTTCAGGGTGGAGCATAGAGGAATTTGGCACCTACCTTCAGAAATAACACAGACTCTAGCACACAGGGAAATAGGAACTGTCTACCCAGTCATACCTAACTGGGTAAGTTTGTTGGAGAAGCAAAGCTTTTACCAAGGAGCTGGGAATTGGTGACTTTATTGAGTAGTGAGTGAGTTCCCAGATTTGCACACACTGATTTTCTGTTTTTTCCATCTCTGTTTAACACACTGAATTTCTTCTTGATATTCAAACTCTCAAGCCATTCAGAAGCAAATGTGTCTATATCTGCACTTCCTACAGTGCGTCCACATCCTTTGCAAATTTGGTAACATTTTTATAGATCTTAACTCTTAATTGTAGTCATTCTAAGGAGGTTTTTCTTGAAAGAGAAATGATGGATTCCGAAAAACAAGAAGATCTGGCTTTATTGCTTTGATGACGATTTGCCATCCATGACCCTTTAAATATTGAACTTGAACTATAAAAATATCACTTCTTATTGATCACATGGTTATTAAAGTCAGTCAAATGCTGAATTTATATGTCAAATACTTGTAATATTTCTGTAAATATTAGGGCAGAGAGAGAAGATGATAATGCCGCTGTGAATCGCATTAGATCTGCCCAACTTTACGTAACTGAAAAATAATAAAACTGTCAGCAAGAATTTCATTGTATATGCCCAGCACTTGTCAAAAACCGTTATGCATCATTTACCCATGTATATGTGTCTGTGCATGAGCCCAGAAAACATGCACACACATCAGAGGACAGGGTCATTGCTCCTGTGAGCCTGTGTACTTCTGCTGGGCCCCCACGGCACAGCTCCTCCCAGCAGCTGGGATCACGGTGCAACCCCACGCAAGCACATTCGGTTTTTCTTTTTCTTAAACTCAAACCCGCTACAAGATGCAGACCAACTCTCTGGTTCTAGAGAAAAGCCCGGGAGCTCACCATTTGAACAAACACTAATCAAGCATTAAAGGTAATTCTCAAAATTCCCTTCTACCAATATTCAAACCTTGTCTGGGGTCAGTCGGCAGAGAGCTTTAGATCCCCAAGACACCTTTCCATATAGGCAAATGCTTTCCAGCCAGTAACTGAAAGGGGCCATCCATCAACCACGGGGGAGTCTCCCTGCTTTGGGGAGGGGGGGGGAGCCAGGGAAGGCCCATGACAGAGAAGGGGGAGGCATTTCTAATGGCATTTTGATGTACATGCACAAAATTGATGTCGGAAGGATCATTGTAAAGCCCCAGACAGTGGAGTACTGAGGACATTTTCAGGTGGCTGGCAGATTCTGGCTGGGTGAGCCCAGTATATTTTCTCATGTCACAGTTGATTAGGTTCACAGGGAAGTGGAAAGAGTAAAAAATTCTCTTATTACTGCAGCAGTGCCGTCTCAGCCTCTTTTCCCTTTGAATGCAACATTAGTTTTTTGTCCAGAAGTCTAACTGCTCTCTACAGTTTGGGGAATTGTAAAGCAGAAACAATTTCCCAGCCAGGCTGACCTTCACAGTAATGAGAAATGACTGGAATTTCTCTCTATTTCTCTAACATTTGGGGAGGTTGGGAAGGGGTGGGGGATGGGGCAATATGCTTGTTTTACCTGATACTATGTTGTGGGTGTCCATTTGGCACTTGGAGCCTAATTTTTTCTCCGTTCAGGGGATTACATGGACTGTTGCACCACATGACCTGCGAGCCAGTCCGCACGTGTATTGAGGACGACAGTAATGCACTTTAAACCTTCTGTTATCACAACAGAGGTGGCATTTTGTTTCAGCCATTAAATGAATAAATATTTTTCTCTAGGGATGCTACTTTCATTTACTCTCCAGTCCAGGCTCGGGTGATGAGTACCGGGGCCGGGACATTCCTCTTTCATTTAAGCCACGGCACCAATCTTCCCCTGTTGTTGGCATCCTCTCAACACTGCTCCTTCCAGGCAGTCTCCCTTCCTGCCCTAGAGTGGTGGGGTTTGGCTTTGGTTTGTTTTTTTCCTCTGTTTTCTCCCTGACCTCATGGTCACCTTTCCATTTCAATCAGGTATGACTACGCTGAATTCAAATCCAGCCCTTTTACTCATTAGCGGTATGGCTTTGAGAAAGCAACTGAAAGTCTCTGGACCCCAGTTTCCTCACCCGGAAGATGGGGCTTATGACACTTGCTTTCACAAGACTTTTAAAGGAGAATAGCACATTTAATATGTCCTCTTTCATCTGTCTTAAATAAAGGGTCTTTATACACTGTAAGCTTTTGTTAACTAAATTCTGCCCATTTTATACATATTGTAAATTAGCAATTAATCAGTCATTTGGTCTCAAGATTCCACAGTTAATCCATTCACTGGTATATGATGTATACTTAACTTTGGACAGCATGGCTTGGACCTAAATATCTCTCTCTCTGTGTGTCTCTGTCTCTGTCTCTGTGTGTGTGTGTGTGTGTCTGTCTCTCTCTCTCTCTCTCTCTCTCTCTCTCTCTCTCTCTCTCTCTCTCTCTCTCTCTCTCTCTGTCTCCCCTCCCCTCCCTCTTCCCCTTCCAATCCCTCTTCTCCATCCTCCCACTTCCCCTCTCCCTCTCTCTCAGAGAGTTACAGTTAAGTGTGAAAACAAATGAACAAGTGTTGAAATAAGTGGTCAGTCCAGAGGGGTATTGGAGAGGGCCAGCAAAGGCTAAGGGGAGTGACTGGGAAGACTCAAGGACTTAAAAGGACCTTCAATGCTTGCTGCTCTTGGAAGCTGTGCCTCTAGGCTGGACCTTCCACCTGAGTGACATTCTCCAGACTCTCTTGGCCCAGAGTGGTAGACAAATGCACCTGCTACCATGTCCACCCAGGTGTAGCTGGGTTTAGGTCTCTTCTAGCTTTCACCTGATGAGCTACTTGAATATCATTTGCTGTTTGGAATTATGACTGTTAAAATGTGAGACACAAATACCAGGAAGTACTCAAAATAATACTAATATGTCATTCATTAGCTATGATGGGCAAAGCTTTTATTGTTATTAGGTATTATTCTATTTTGATTCTGTTTTAGTCTACCTTATTGATAATACAATTTAATGTTTACTTAGTAAACATATATACAAAGTATATTTAGTATACATAATGTTTAATGGTATAAAATATACATGCATGGTGTACATAAGTGTGTAGTTAATTATAGTACAGACTAAATAAATTATAATAAGTTAAATTATTTAATTTATACCATTGACCTTTACTATCCATGGTTTTCACATCTGCAGATTAACGAGCCTCAGAGTGTATACCATGCTAGAGTGTACTAGAACCACTTTAGAGTATATACCATGTCACTTCCCTGCTGCTGTGTTTACACTTGTTGGTGACATGGTACCGCATGATGTATCATGTATGATATGGCATGGACAAGCATGAACCCATGAAGCCAGAAATCAGAATTCCAGCAAATCTTAATTCTGCTTGGTCCTAAACATTTTCACCACTTCTTAGAAGCCTTTGCTACTTCTAAAACATGAACTCTTCACTAGATCTTCAAAGATTTTCCTTCTGACAGTATGACAGCATCCAAGTCTCTGTGAACTATCATTCTTGCAACCTGAGCCTTTCAAAGAGTCAGCAAATGCTTCAAATCCTAGGATTGCCAATGTAAAATTTGAGAGTTACCCTGCAATGGCCCAAATTTGAAGAAATCAAGATCTTATTTGGGCCAAGAGTAGTGCACAGGAGGAAAAATAGTAGGGAATTCTTCAAAGTCAAAATGACTAGAAGGAGCCATTGATGGGATTTCTGAAATGAGGTGAGAGAGGAACAGACATGCAGAACACAGGTCCTGAGAAGAACGGGCCCTGGGGGAAAGCAGCTCTTACTACTGTTTATCATCACCATGGCAATGCCCCAAAGATGATCAGGGTTTTTCTTTAGGTAGGCAGACAGAAGAGCTACAGTAGTACCATGAATTTAATATGGAACCCATACATCTTTCCTTGCAGAAGAATATTTATTGTTATTCTTTGTCCATTAACCAACCCCTGCCTTCAGACTCTTGGTTTTCTAGTCAGCATTACATTTTGTACTTAGCTGGCCCTTCTGCTGCTGCTGCTCAAATGCCTACCCTTCCTCTTCACTCACATCCACTTCCTTCTGGTATACTTTTATCTTCTTTTGTTGTTGTTTTACTTTGTTTGAGACAGGACCTTGCTGAGTAGCCCTGGTTTAACTAGAAATTACTGTGTCGACCAGGCTGGCTTTGAACTTGTCAGTCTTCCTGTCTCTATCTCCTAAGCACTAGGGTAACGTGTGCTCACCACCATGCCCAGCTCATCTTCATTCCCTACGTTTCCATCCTCTCAGCTTGATTGTTAACAGGACAGTTTCTTTTGTCTTCTTGCGTGACCGGGTTCTAAATGGTCTCCAAGCGAGACTGCACCCACTTTCTGTTACCCTGTGGAGGGGTCAGACGCTCCGCTGTTTCCATGCATCACTATTAGCTTTGTGTTTTCTTTTTAAGTGCTTTAAACACAAGGAAATCCAGGGCCAATTTCTCCAGTTGGTTCTCCCAACCTGATTCCTAGATATCACCAGCACCAACTCCCCTGATCTCCAAAGAGAGCTTTTTCACTTAGGTCATGAGTGAGCGCATACTCCTTCTCCAAATGACAGCCCTTGTCATTTGAGGTAAAATGCCCTTCCGACAGCGGTGTGACTTTCTGAAAGAGGGCATTTATAGAACCTCACATAGATGAATCGTTTGCTTTCAAGCAGGGAAATGTATTTTACTCTTCTTGCTTCAACTGGGATTGAGCCCATTCGTTTCATTTTTTTATGTTCTCCTGTTTTATTTAGAAATGATCTATTCATCCCAATGCAATTGAAGAAATACATATAACTCAGAAAAAAATTGCTGTATTATTCACTTGAGAAGTATAGATGCTCTCACTGAATATTTTCATAGCTCCATTTAATTTGAGTTGTATAAACCTGGCCCACAAATTTTCCTTTTATTTATTATACTCTAAGCAAGCAGAATAATCCCTGGGGGGAGACCTAGATTCTAATTGCAGCTGCTCCTGTGCCCCTCAGACAAGGCATTTAACCTCAATTTCTTCATCTGAAAATGGGGATAATAGGATCTGTTGTTCAATGGCTCATAGGATTAAATGAGATGATATATAGTAAACACACACACACACACACACACACACACATATATATATATATATACATATATATATATATATATATATACACATATACTGTTTCGTGTATAAAGTGCTGCTTTGGAGGACTCTCCATCTCTAACATCATTGCTGCACACCCTTCTGTTAGCCTAACACAAACATACACTGCTTTGCCTCTTTTCTTTACAACCTAGCATTGCTTATATTGTCAAGAATTGGAGTCTCTTAAGGTATCATAAGATAAGAATATTGTAAGTGAGAATAATAGTGCTAACAAAATTGCTTTACTATAATTGGAACTTTTACCTTACTGTTATGTTAGCATATACCTACTTCTGTGATGACTATCCATACAGAAGCAAAGCCACTAAGAGTCCATCAAATGCTGCCTACTGTCTTTTTTTTTTTTTCTTTCTAGAAGTTGTCCCATTTGGGGGCAAGCATCACAGTGGCATTTAGTAATGTCTTTGTTGAACACATTACCAAAAAGAAGTCCAAATCCTGCTTCGGGGGTACTATCCAGCGGTGGCTTTGCATTTGATGTTTGGTCACCATTCTCTACAGCAGTCCCCAGGAGTGCTGTGTGACATGCAGGGAAGAGAGGGCCATCGCCTTTCCATGATCTCACTTACTAGAGAAAGATTCACCCACGTAGTCAGAGGATGATATCACACTGAAAAAATACAGAGATCCAGTCGCCCTACCTGCTTCCACTTTGAAGTCATGTCACCTTGAGTCGCCTTTCATGGGCTCATCTAACCCAATTTCAAAAAGTCTCCTAAAAGAGTCTTTTGCTGTGGGTTGGGGAAAACTGATTGGTACAGATATGTAATTCTCTTCAAGATATTTGCATGATTGCAGGAGATGATGTTCCTGCTCCAACTGAAGCAGAAAAAAAATGGCCTAATTATTAAATAGATTCCTATAATCAGTTGATTAGATTCCTGATTTTCATTTAGTAACCCAGTTTATACCTTTAATAAAGTTATACAACTTTTCTAGAATTATTTGGAGCTAATAAATATGTGATTTCATGATGAAGTATAAGAGAAATGCTATTTTCACTGATGACTCGGGTAACAGCTCTCAGATTGGAAACACCATGGTTTAGCAACTCATCTCTTTAACCAATTGAGAACAAAGAGAGAAATGCATATTTATGTATGTATATACACATATATACTCACGTGTGTGTGTGTGTGTGTGTGTGAATTATTACTTCTTTGTCAAATGTTCATGCCCTGATCCAATTAGACTGGTTTTCCAGTTGCAAAAGCCACTGAAGATTAATAGCAAGAAATAAGAAAAGGGAAAAGTGACCTCATGATCAGGGCCTAGGAAACTGAGAAGAATGACGCTCCCTGTCCAGAGAGGAAGAGGAAGGAACAGGTCAGATTCATGAAGAGGAAAAAAGCAAACTGTCCAGTATCAGAGAGGGCACCATCAGCCTGTAGATAGATAGACCAAA
This sequence comes from Peromyscus leucopus, assembly GCF_004664715.2. Taxonomy (NCBI): domain Eukaryota; kingdom Metazoa; phylum Chordata; class Mammalia; order Rodentia; family Cricetidae; genus Peromyscus; species Peromyscus leucopus. The sequence goes on from NC_051067.1 coordinate 44,148,950, forward strand.
CTAGGAAAAGTAGATGGCAGACAACAGGACTCCATTAATCCCAGCAACTGGAGATAACGCTGGATGTGGGGATTCTTGCTCAAGCTTGTAAGCCTGGAAGGGGAGGAATTTTAATACAGAGCCCCAGTCCTTGAGGATTCTGGGAAGACTAAAATAGGTGCATGCTGGGAGGATCAGCACCTTGCAGGTTTGTAGAGAAAGGACATGAGCAAGAGGAAATCTATTATTCTGTCACAAGAGCTTGGATGCTGCCCAGAATCTTGACTTATGGCACTGAGTCAGAAAGAATATAAGTACACAGTTGTTCAGAGAGCATAAAGATTCTCAAAGTTAGATTCAGAGACACTGTATGATGACAAGACTGAGGGACAGAGTGTCAAGCAATTCACACATGCTCATTGGTTTTCATTATACTCCAAAGGCATCAAGAAAACTAGGCATTCCTTTAAGCTTAGGAGGCATTAGCTTTTTATTGTTATGAAGAGATATGAATTATATGTACATAGTTTAAAAAGGGCTCCTGTCCCCTCCAAGTACTCAGGCTGTGTTCCCACTATTGTTTATGTATGCAACAAGACAGAATCCAATAGAATAGAAAGTAAAATGTTAGTCAAAGATTTTTATTTTGTGTATAGATATTTTACCTGCATGTGTATCACATGTATGCTTGGTGCCTGCAAAGGCCACTAGAGAGAGTCAAATCCCTGTAACTGGAATTGCAGATGTCTGTGAGCTGCTATGTGGGTGCTGGGAACCAAACTCAAATCCTCTACAAAGTAGCAAGTGCTCTTAACCACTGAGACATTTGTCCAGTCTCAATTGAGACAGTTTTAATTCATATATTTTTTAACTTATATGATTTGTTTTTCCTTTCATGGTTTTCTACAAAAAGTACATATTTCATGTGTAGTAGAAGTGATAAGGTAAAAGAAGGTAACAAAATTAGCAGTATATTTTCTAATATTTTATTGTTTAATAATAAAACCTTAAATACCCCTCAGCATCCAGAGATCCTGGTGAGCTAGCATGAATCATGCTTTGGCTGAGATTTTTTCCAAATGGGAACTTTAGGCTAAGCACATTCCCCAAACAACTATCTACCACTGTTTCCTGAAATAGTTTGGCTTACTCTTAAAAGGAAATAATCATTTTCTTTGATATCCTTATTAAATCTAATGGTACCCAAGGGTACAAGCTCTTCAGCACAAAGAACTATGTTTTGACCTCTTCTGCCACCAGTGAGGTCAAAAGTCACAAGAGCTACTGTGTTCATGGGTCAAATGCCAGAAGGAATGTGTGAAGGTGTTCACGGTCACACAACAAAGTAGTGCTTAGGGTGTTAGACCACTGTTGACTGATCTCTATAGATCTCACTGCCAAATGTCCTGGGGAAAAGCTGTACATGTTCCGGATTATGAGGACAACTTTCCTGAGCTTCCTTCTCTTGGTTTGCATCACGTCTCTCTGGAATTCCCATCACAGCTATCACATGAGAAGAAGCTTCGGGCTTAATTGTTCTCTCTCACTCCTTCCTGCCAAGGCAGAGTGAGTCATTTCTACCACCTTTTCTCCCAAATGCTCAATTTAAATATGAGAAGTGAGACTCCTCAGAAGGGTTTTAAAATAAGTACTAAATTACAAATCATTCAACCTAAGAAACTCTAAGACCTTTGCTCTAAAAACTGACTCAATAATCCAAAGCACAGCCCTCTTAGAGATCTCAGAGAAGAAGATAAATCCAACTAACCCCAGTGGTTCTCATTTGTTCCACCAAAGTCAGGAGGAGGAATTTTATTGGCTGTGTCTCATAAAATAATAGACACTCCATCCTTGGACGTACTTGCATTTGGTTCAGATCAAATGCTCCAGGGCTTGGGCCAGACACCATGGCAAGGCTGTTCCCTTTCTACAGTAGCAATGATAGATAGCCACGTTGAAATCTGTGCAAAGTGTCTTAAAGTTTTAACAAAATACATTGCAACTCAAAGTATGTCCACATTGTGATCCCATCTGAAGTCTGTAGAATGTAGGACAACAAAGGGGAACTGTTAAGGCAGTTGGGAGCTGCAGCTGTTTTGTGATTGTTTAGCAAGGTCAATCTGCTGGATATATTGAGTACAAATTAAGTTAACAAATACCTAGCTATAAATGATTTTCCAGGCTTAGAACTTAAACAGCCTTGCTTGCTCCTGCCTCAGGATCTTACACTTCTTGTCTTCTCTCTGCCTGGTTGTACATCATATTTTTACATGAGTGCCTTCCTCTCATCATTAAACTGTCTCTCTTTCTCACCTCCTCTGAGAGTTCTCTCCTGTCCACCTGACCTAATATTTCTGTTCGCTCTCCTTTCACCAGTCCCCTTCTACATTCTCCTGTTTTGTTTTTTTCCCAGCATTTCCCACTACCTAAAATTACCCATTGTTTGCTCATTGACTGCCTATCTTCTACAAAAATGCATGAACAAGCACCCTGTCCCATGTGGGTCTTGCTTCTGATTCTTCCAGTATCTAGAACAGTGTAGGCATGTAACAAACATCCACTAAATAAAATGTGGATGAATTGTTGGATAGATGGATGGATGGATGGATGGATGGATGGATGGATGGATGGATGAATGGATGGATGGATGGATAATTCCACTTATCACTTATTGTTTCTTTTGGTTTGGTATCTTACTTTTCTCCTTGTGAACCATATTTTAAGCATCACCTCTACCATACTGTGGGGTGCAATGCTGTTTTAAGATAACTCCTTATAAACATATAATGGAAGCAAAAATATAATGGATCAAGTTGATTCCACATATGTGGAAACTTTATGTTCCAGAAATAAAACTTTACAATGAGTTATGTTCTGATAATAATCCTTAAATGTTTTTTAAAAGCCAGAACATGGAAGATGCTATTTGCATACATATAATTTATAACCTGCCTCCATTCAAAAGGGATCCAGGAGGGATTATGATAAAAAAATATATAACAGTCATAAGCAAAGCCAATAAAACAAACACAAAATCAATGCAGAGTGAAAGGAAAATAAGACACCAAATGGGTAGGCTAATACCATATCTATAATTGCTCATTAAACTTAACTCTGGACTTCCCAAGGGTGAAGTTAGAAAATAATAGGTTCTGTAAATCTCAAATCCTTGCAATAGCAAAAATAGCAGTATGTGACAAATGACCACCCTTTCCCTTTCATGTGTTTATTCAGTCAACAAATGTCCATTGCTTCCCCGATAAAGCACAGTGATCAATGCCAGCAGTAGTGCAAAGAAGTAAGAGGATAAGACATAGTCTCTGCTCTCGAGTTGCTTTTACTTCTAAGAGATGAGAGGGGAAATTAGGTATGACTATGACCAATTTTAATATGGCAGGTATTAATTAGAATCCCATGCAAGTTACTTAAGAGTAACAGAAGATACTGGTTTTGATGGGAGAATTTTGTGTTTCCTCTGGGTTGGGAAGGAACTCACCAATGAAAAGAAGTCTCTAGGCCATGCCTCTGCATTGGAAGGAGCATGCTTGGTTCTAGGAAGAACAATGTTCTTCGAGTACTTAGGCCTTAAGAATGTCATGATCATCCCACAATAGCAAGCCCTGTGTGAACATTGAACACTTCACATTGTACACATGCCTAGAGTCAGTGTCTTCACTATTCCCCATTCATGCAGTAAGAAAAGGAGGCTTAAAGGGGGCAAGTGTAGGTGCGCCTTCGGCTCCTCTTCAGTGGGTAGCATGCTGGTCCAGCTGCCTAGAGTGCCCTCTGTCAGCAGCTCCTCTTGTTGGCCTCAGCAGCAAAGGGCCTCCTCCTCCTCCTCCAAAGCCATGCACTGACCAGGATGACTTATATCCAATGACCTACTCATGTGACCCTTTAAAGCCCTGCTCTAGTCCTTTCAAATCTTCACTCCTCCCCTGTCCCACTGCTGTCCTGCAGTGTAATCTCATCTGATCTGTCAATTCGCTTTAAATAAATTATTCTTGCTCCTCTAAAATAAATCAAGAAAGCCCAGCTCAACCCATGCTTATGGACTACTGTAGCTCTACAACTTCCCTGTGGGCTTAGAAAACATCCAGACAGACCTGCATCAAACCCAAGTTCTCTGCTCACTCCTTCCACTCACTTCTTTCTGCAGGGCTCAGTCCAAAAGGTCTTCCTTCAATAGCATCCTATGCCCCATAGCAGTGGTTCTCAGCCCGTGGATCACAACCCTTTGGGGTCAGATATCAGATATTTACACAACAGTAGCAAAATTACAGGATGAAGTAGCAACAAAATAATTTTATGTTTAGAGGGTCACCACAACACAAGGAACTGTATTAAGGGGTTGCAGCATTCAGGAAGGTTGAGAACCACTGCCTTACAGAGCCTGTTTCCAAGTAAACCCATCTGGAATCCTGTAAAAGTAGGAAGATGGCAAGCATTATTTAGAACCTGCATGGATAGGACTCAACCTCAGTCATTGGTCCTACTCGCTAACCCTGATGCAGATGCAGAGATGAAGTTAGAGCTGTATGTTTGGGGCAGGCTGTGACTGCCTTCATGTACGTCCTCAGGTTATGGCCTTTCAAGGAAGAAGAAAGATGTCTTTCAGCCTTTACATAACAGCAAATGAGTGTGTGTGGAGTGTATTTTTTATTTAAAATTTTGATTCTTTTGAGAACTTCACACATGAATACTGTGTTTATACCAGTTACTCCTCTCTCTCCCACTCCAACTCCTCCCCCAGCCTCTTCACTCCCTCTTAAATCCATTGTATCTTCTTCAATTTTTGTTGACCTACTGAGTCCATCTAATGTGCTTGTACATACATGAGGTTACAGCTTATCTCTTGAACTTGCATCTATTTAAATGAATCGATCACAGAGGGGCAGGCCACAGCATCTGTGTGGCAGTCAGAGGATAACTTGAAGGAGTGAGTTCTTGCCCTCTACTATGTGGGTCCTGAGGCTCAAACGTGGATATTTAGGCTTAGTAGTATGTAGTTGGTAGCTATTCCAGCTTTGACCTGGAAGTACTACCCCCACTGAGGCTTCTGGTAACTGCCATGCCTACAAGGCAGGGCAAAGAGAGAAGCCCTTAAATCCTGAGATCTGGATGTGCCAGCTTTCTTGGTTCCTGGATCCTAGACGCTGGAGGTAGATCAAGCAGAGTTCTCCAAAGAACACTGCTGGACTGCACTACACCTTTCCCGGACCCTGTAACCTATCCCTTTACTTGTAAGTTACCCCACAGAATAAACCTCCCTTTTAACTACGTGGAGTTGCCTTAATACTTCCACCAATAGTAGGAAGTGTAGGGAAAATTTCTTTTTAAGTCTGGTATTTCACTACTTTTGGTAGTTTTCATTCAGAAAACTTAATCATCTCAGGAAGAGAGAAAGGAATTTCCATAGCCTTTGTCAAGACCTTTCTTCTGTTGTTTGAATATCCTGAAGAGACTTGTGCAATCATCAGAATAATTGTGTGTAGGTTATAAGAGTTTAATTGACTGTTTAAAGCAGTTTTAGGTTCACGGCAAAATTTAATGAAAGGTGGAGAGTTTCCATACACATGCTTGCTTCCACACATGCACTGCCAGCACCCCACACACATCCAGATGGTGCATTTGTTATCATCAATGACCCCACAGTAACAGCATTTTCACCCAAAGCTCCAGTGTACATGAGGGCTTACTCTTGGTCTTGTTCATACTGTGTGTTTGGACAAGTGTATAATGGCATTCATCCCCACTCCTTCCCCAGAAGTCCTGGGAACCTTCTCTTTCTCCCATCACTACATCACTGTTTTTTCCAGAATATCACAGTTGGAGATACACAGTGCATAGGTAGCCTTTTCATAGTGACTTCATTCACTTACTGGTGAGCCACTACCATACACCTGTTAGAATTATCCACATTCGGAACATACACACTGAGGCTGGAGAAAACCTGATGCAGTGGGCACTTATGGGAGTATGAAATAGACAGCCACTTTGGAAGGCAGTTTGGAAGTTTCTTACAAAAATAAATATATTCTTGACATACAATCCACCTATTGTGCTCCTTCATATTTACTCAACAAAGCTGGAAACTAGCATTCACACAAAGACATGTTCTTGGACATTTGTATTCTATTCATAATTGCCCAAACTTAATAGCAATTAATATATCCTTCAGCAAGTGGATGAATAAATAAAATGTGATACATTGGAAATATTTGAAGTATATTGAAATTGAATATTCACCACTAAGAAGAAGTGAACTAGCAAGCTATGAAAGGTGCAGAAGAAATCAAATATGCATTACTAAGGGAAAGAAGCCATTGGAAAGAAAGAAAAAGTTGCTGTGGAGTGACTCCTCTAATGGCTGGGTGAATTCCCCAGACTCTGTCTTCTCAGGAAAACAACAATGAGAATGGACAAAAAGCACTAATTTTGCTGCCAAGTTCATATTCCACTTATTCTGTTAAATAAATGGCTAGTACATGAAGCCCATTTTATATCTGAGATCATTTCTACTTGAAACAACGTATTTTATAATGTGTTGCCTGATTACTACTTGAATACTAGGTGGCAAAGTTCATGAAAGATAAATGCATTAAAAATGTTTGGGAAATTACAGGACTGTTTTGAAATATTTATAAAAATGGAACATAATTTTCAATGCATTTCCTGTGTTTATTTGCCATAATTTTACTGTTTTGCTATGGATAATTTATGGACATCTTTATACATCAGTTCATTGGCTCCTCCTGGCCATTTTTGAGAGATGCTCACCACTGAGAAGCAGATCTATAGTGGCCATAATGTTCTTAGCAATGGCTACAAAAGGCACAGTTACTTGTTTCAGAAATTCAGAAGCCTCTGCATCACACTACCTTCTACCCTCCTGAGTGAAAATTAAGAGCAAGGCGGCACCTCATGATTAGATCAAAACGTGGTATCACCTGTGCTCGTATAGAACAAATTCATCTTCAGAAATAATAGTGCTTCTTTAGTCCAACTGTCACATGCTTCAAAATGAATGTTCAGTGTCAAGATTCAAACTCTAAAACTGACTTTTTTTTAGAACCATGTTTTACATAGTAGGATTTAATTGTAATTTATAATGACTCCCTTTTCTGTTCTTAATATGAACAAATTTAGCTACAGTGTGCAATAGACATTACATATGTGTTTCTTGGCTTATTTATCAGCAAATAACACCTTAAATTTGGGTTTATAAACAAAATGAAAGTGTTAGTGGTCATTTATTACTTATCTCCCAAGCCACACATGTACAGGAAATAGTAACAAGTCTTACTCTTGTTAGAATTAACACCACCACCCCAGCTTAGGAGTGGTAACCTGTGAGCACACATGGCTGTCTTGAGTTCTGTCCTGACAGAACCATCATCCAAGATTTTCTCCATGAAAGTTTCCTGTAACTCATGTGCCTGCTTTCCATTCTGTCCACACCTCTTCTCTTTGTGGGATGTAAAAATTACAGCTCCAGGTATCAAGAGTGAGGACAGTTATACTCTGTTGGGCTCATGACTGGTTCTATTCCACTTCCTAGGAATTCAAAATATGACCTCCACTGTTGTGCAATGGTAAGCAGGTATGTTAATAAAGTCCCAAAGCCTGTGGTCTCCATGATACATGATATTGAAATTGATAAATCTTATCTTAACTAATTTGTATGAACCATAACTAAAGTGCCAGTAGGAACATTTTCCAGATGTAGGTAGTTTGTGGAACACCCAGGTTTGAAGATACAGTCCTTCATTGCAATGCAGATGATGGGACTAGGTAATATGGATTGCAAGAATATACCTTTAGTACATTTGATAGATTTATGGTTAACAGATTGATGTATCACCTAGCTTTTCTCAGGGAACATAACATAGGACACAGTTCTGAAGGGTTTTCCATGTGGCACTGTATGTAAAGGAGCTACTGTGATCAAATCATGCTGGGTGCAATGGTTATACACACTGAGAAAGTTTCCTTAACCATGGACTGTGTCCAGAGCCAGTAACATACTGAGATCATTATAAGTCAACAGAAGGCATATGCATCATACAGTGTTTAGCAAACCTATCTGACTTCCAAACCTTGGGCTCCAGAGCAAACCCTGGGACCATAATCCCAAAACACAGACTTTGAGAACTACTTAAGCATTCTGCTACAGTGTCGTTGCTTGCATACTTTAAGCTAGAAATGCATTCAGTGTTCTAAAGACATTATTAACTTCCATTCTATACCAGTATTCTTTAAAATTATATTTCTCATTATTCTTTGATAACCCAAAAACTAAAATGGACTAATTTGGTCAATTTACCCAGATTCTTGAAATTAAAATCTTTAAAAAATAAACATGCTTAATACTTTCACATCTCCACTTCTGTATTTTATTTTAATGTTTTCAATAAAAGAATTATTTAATTATTTCCTGAAGTTTTATATTTTCTTTTAGTTCAGTGTATGCAAGTGTATGAGAGAGAGAGAGAGAGAGAGAGAGAGAGAGAGAGAGAGAGAGAGAGAGAGAGAGAGAAGTGTGTATATAAGTGTGTGTGGCCTGGGTGTTTATATGTATGTGGATGTATGTGAGTATGTGTGTGTATGTAATAGAGTGTGTGCACAGGAGTATATAAGTAATTAGGTGTGTATGTTTGTGTGTATATGTGTGTGAGTGATTTATGAGAATGTATGTGAGTGTGTATATAAGTGTGTGTGTGTGTGCATATTTGAGTATGTTATGGAGTGTGATATGTGAATGTGTACATGTATAAGTATATGTGTTTATTTGTGAGTTAGTATGAGTGATATGTGTGAGCATCTATGAGTTTATGTGAGTTGGCATGTGTTTACATGTATATATATATATATATATATATATATATATATATATATATATATATGACTCTGTGTGTGTGTGTATGTGAAGCTGTGTAAATGCATATGTATGTGGCATGTGTATGAGAACTGTGTGTGTGTGTGTGAGGCTGTGTGCATGTGTATGAAAGTGTGTTTGAGTGTCTTTGTTGGACTGAATCTTTCCCTCAGTCTATAACTGAGAAGCATGGGGCCTCTCAGCTTTTAAAAAGTGGTACACAAAGCAAAACCTAAACTGAAAACTCAAATAAAATACAAATAAGGCTTTCTACCATCCAAACTCAAGAATATGACCTTCCTAAGTCCCAAATATTCGAGAATTAATATCAAAATTATCCAGGTCCCCGGCAGCTGTTCCTCCACCCATATCATCCCCAGTCCTTCTGCAGTGGCTCTTTGGCACTGACGTATCCAGTCCTCAGTCTTCTGGAGTTTTGAAAGCCTTTGTCTGGCTGACTTGAACTTGTTTACCTTTTCACATCGGGTACTTTGGCTTTTATTAAAAATCTATTGTAGATTTAGCGTTCTGTTGCACTCTGTACTAAACCATTGTGATAGTTTTATCATATGGGAAAGGTTTCAGGCTTTCTCAGATTGAGGGGGGTTTATATATCAACCCTGCCCCCCCTCAGGGTGCCAGAAACTACCGCAAAAGTCAACGAGCTGCATGTCATGCTAGAACCTTGCATTAAGCCTGATTCACTAAATGCTTACCTTTAGCCATATTTCCATTTTTCAAAGCCATTAAGAAAATTATGTTAAGTGACTCATCTATAATCCCAGCACTCAGAAATCTGAAGCAAAAGGAACAATGCCACATGTTTAAGGCTAGCCTGGGCTACATAGCAAATTCCAGCCTAAGCTACAGAGCAAGCAAGACCCTTTCTCAAGCACACACACACATACACACACACACACACACACACACACACACACACACACACACACACTTGGGGGTGGAGAGAGGGAGAAAAGACAGATAAGGGTGATAGAGAGAGAATAACATTCAATTAATATATTTATTTAATATTGCTTATAAACTTTTAAAAAGTTACAGCGCTGTTCCCACTTTTATTACATTTTAACATCATCATTGTTGATTTGGGGATCTTAAGTGTCCCCAAAGCCCTGTGTTAAAGGCTTGGTCACCCAGCTTCAGTGCTATTGGGTATGGTAAGAGATGAGGCCTAGTGAAAATAAGGTCACAGGGTCATGCATTTCAAAAGGGACGTTGGGACCCGATCTCTCGCCTTTGCTTTGCTTCCTGGTTAACGTGAAGTGAGCAGCTTTCTTCACCACTTACTAGTGCTGCCAGTCCCAAATATACCAGACCAAGCCGCCATGTACTTAAACTTTGGCTACTATTGAGTCTAAATGAACCTCCTTGAGGTAGGAGTGAAAGAAATGCCTTCAAAAGTACCTTGTGGAGTTTGCGTGTGGTACTGATGTGGCAGGGTTGGATCCAGCTCAGAGCTACAGCTGGGAAGGTTTTTTTCCTGTAGACCTCCTCATGAAAACCAAGCTTCTTGGAGCTGTCTTGTGCCCAAAGCCCTACAGAGTTCTGTGAGGAGCAGAAATCTGGCTTTCTCCAGTCCTTGGGGCAGCCAGCATAAATGATGATGAATTGGTGGATCTCAGCGTGGATCCCGAGTTTTCAGCAGAGTGCTTAAATCTGCTGTGGCTGCAGTGCCCCGGGAGCCAGTTTTGAGAACAATGGTGTAGCTCCATCTTCTCTCTGCAAAGACAAGTCAGGTATAGCCTGGCCGGTGAGCAATTGACTCGGGAAGGGAATCCAAGAGCCCTGGCTTCCAGAGACTCTGCCAAGAGCTTCTCCGACATCTTAAGCTGACCGACCGCCTTGTGTCCTCCACGCCCAGCATTTTCTCAGGGTTGGCCAGTACTTGGAAAGATTTTGGCAGGTTTTTGTTACTGATTGGGAGGATTGCTCTCTTTAGTCTCTGGCTACCTGCTCTAAGTGCAGGAACGTCCAGCACAGCCTTACAATTGCTCATGGTGAGATTCAGCTTTATACTTTTTAACCTGTGTTCAGCTTTATTAATGGGAACTTCCCAAACAATCTATACAACAACTTTTTATATTTTCTTGGCTCACGGCTCCTACAGAGAGTGGTTCTCATTGTTAGCTTAATGTTTTTAGAACAACCTATAACCAATATAATTTTGTGAGTGCAGGAGGATTTTATTTACCTTTGAGCATTCTGGTCATGTCTTTTTTTTTTCCTGAGTCTATACAGCCGTATTTTCTCTAATAACTTGGCCACTTGTTTTCCTTTATAGAGTTATTCACAGCTCTTCAGAGATGGTGCTGTAGCTATTTCTGTGATGCTCAGGGTGTCTTCTTGGGCCATTTACCAGAGGACCATACACTGTGTGGTGAAGAGACCACTCAAATGTTTACTCAAGGATGCATATAGCACCAACTTAAGAGGGGTGTGACCTGACCAGAAATGATATTTCCTTCTATTTACATTCTAAATGTCCTGTCTGATCCTTACTGTACACTCATGAAAGATGCTGTCCTAAGGTCCCAGGAGAAACAAACGAACAAACAAAAAATGGGCTGATTGCTACTTGTTCTTGAAATGGAAAACTGTGACTCAAGTGTAGGATTTTTTCTGAGAGTACCACAGCCTCAGAGACTATAGCAGTTGATCTGTGAGTAAATTTTATGAGGCAGGCAAGCCATCATGCATAATAATAAAATTCAGACACAGCTTGAACAAGGGCCTCCATCTGCCCACAGGTGCTCAAAACCAAAATAATCTGCAGAAGATTTATTATAAGTGCTTTTTAATAATGTGATTATTGAGATGGAAGAAAAAGAGGTTTTGTTTTGTTAATAATCAATTGAATTGGTTGGACTTGGGAAAAGTTTCAAGTTCCACCAAGGAAACTAGAATCTGTAGAAGAAAAAAAAAAAAACCACACATTCACCAATGAAATACCTCAAAGTAAGTAAATGACTTTCATCTATTTAGGGCAGATTCCCAGAGATTTGATCTTGTCATAAACTAGTACATTCCTTCTAATTAACTGATAAAATTAAAATTTATTAAATGACACTTTGGCCTGAAATGTGAACCTAGCCATAGATACAGAGTGGTCATTTATAGTCCATCATTGTGGGCTTTTGTAATATAGATCATTTCTTTATTTTAAAAGAAGATAGTTTTGTTTCTATTGCTGAATGTTTATCAATTTTTTGGACAGTCAGCAGTTTAAATTTCCCTTTATAGAGAAATTGCTATATAGAGATTTCTACTAATCAGTGGCTTTCTTGCTTCAAAGCTGTTCTAATGGTCTCTAAGGAGTCACAATGGAGATGAGCACGTAGGCCCTCCATTTTCGGAGCTATGACTCTCACTCAGGAGGCTCCACCCACAAACACCAACACACCATTCCTGTGTGTGCTTCTGAAGCAATGCTTCCTACCTTTATTCCCTGCCTTTAAAGCCAGCTAAAAGTATTCCAGCTCTGTCTTCTGCCCTAACTGTGCTCTGGACACTCGGGGGGCTTTCTGGTGCCACAATTCTGTCTTTAGTCTCTCTTCTGCTATAATTACCTATTTTTTTCCCATCTGCCTAATTGATCTGTGATGTGTGCAGGGTTGAGCTCCTCTGAATTCTGTGGAAAGCTTCTCTGACAGCCTCTGCCACTCCATGCTCCTCCAAAGCAGAAGTGCCACACTAATGGTTCTACATACACAAAGTTCTGTTTCTCAGCTCTGCATCTTTGACTATGGCATCTCTAGGGATGTGAAGCCTCTTCCTCTCTTCTTCCTACTCCCTGACAATCAATCAACTCACAGTCATTGTTCAAGACTCAATTTCAAAGAGTCATCCCCAAGAAGTCTCCCATTTTCCTGGGCCTGGATAAGGCCCCCTTGTCTGGATTTCTTACTTGTTTTTCTTACAATCCTGTCTGTGTAGGTAGGAAGGGCCTAGAAGGGCCCAGAAGGGCCTAGAAGGACCTGTAGGCAAGTTGTTCTTGCTTCCTTCACCTCTGTATCCCTGAGGCCTGATGCAGAGCCTGCACCAGTGTCACTTGGAGAATCTAATGAATGACATTTCCACGAAGCTTCGTAAAGATAGAAACTGTCCCTTGGCTTCTACTCCTGCTCCCTTTCTTGTCTCTCCTATGCACTCTGTAGCATCTCTGTTCCCTCCTAGGGACTCAACAAGTGTTGGGAACCAAGACATATATTAGGCTCAGGCAAATAAAGAGTGTAATAAGCTTTTCAATTGCCAGAGACTGGAACAATACTAACTGCTGTACCATGGCAACAATTTGTTCTCTTTTTTTAAAAGTTTCCTTTTTTCATCATAGGAGTATTCACAATTATTTGTTTAAAGTGAACGAGAGAATAAGAAATACAGGAAGAATGATTCTGTAATATCAACAAATTTACCTAACTAATGTGCCATGACAACAGGCAATTGGTAAAAGCAGCACTTCGTAGAGTAAGAAAATATCATGAGACTCCATAAAAAAGGTGGATTTCAGGTTATTAGATAGAGGAATGGACAGAAAAGGAAATGAGATGTGTAGGTTTGTAGTGACTCTCTGTATTTGTCTGCATAGCACTTGTATAAAATCTGATTTAGGGTTAGTGTGCTCCCATAATGATGACCTCTCTACTACAAAATCAAATCAGTGTGTTGTGTTAAGGCAAAAGCTAGATTCTTGCCTCTACTCTGGGATTAACTATTGTATCAGTAACTTTAAAAATAAAAGAGAAGCACATGACTTTGGAGAGCTTTCGAATAGCTTGCCACCTAACTATAGTGTGGCAACCAGACTCATTTCCTCCATCTTCATCTAGTGTCTGCAGAGCAGCTCCTGGACTCAGATCCCCCGAAGCACCTAGCTGTCTCTCCAGTGTGATTCTAGAACACTCACTAAGGTACCCGTGTTTACTCGGGGAGAGCCTCCTTTGCTCATCTTCAGTGACTCCCGGCTTTGCAAAGGCAGCTGTCAGAGCCTCACTTTTGACTCAGTGACCGCCATAAAGCCACAGACTATTTATATACCCAAGAGGCCTGATACACCATAAAGCCCCATCACAGCTCAACACTATCCACCAAACCCAGTGATTTCAAAACAAAACAAAGGCCACATTCACTACTACCCTAACTTTCAGTGCCCAACCAGAGTCATGAGTAGCTTACCAGCAGACGTATATTTCCCGAAATATGTTATTGGGCCATTTCACTACCTACGGTGCAACTATTAGAGTGTATCTGGATGGTGTAGCTCAATTACTGGCTGTACCTGTGTGATACAATCAAGAGATACAATAAACAGAAATGGATGAGGCTCCTGCCCACATAATACAGCATGCTGTTTTACAGTTAAGTTCCTACATAATTAAAAGGAGTACATTCTAAAACAACAGTATAAAGTATAGTACAGTAAATGCATTAATCAGTAACACAGTCAATTATTATCATTATAAAGTATTACATGCTATATACAAGTGCTATAGTTTCCTATGATTGGTATGTTTGCTGACACCAACACAAAATCTAAGTAATGTGTTATGCTGTGGCAATATAGCAAATGCAGAATCACTAAGCAATAGAAATGCATCAGCTCCATTGCAGTCTTACACGACAATGTCTCGAGATGCAGTACATGATTAACTGAAACATCATTATGAAACACACGACTGTAATCTCAAACCAAGTGATTAAGCCCCCTGTCCAGTCCTCCACATCATGTCCAGGCTTTCGGTGTCTAAGAGATACCAGAGGGCTTTTCATCCTAGATGTCCAAAGAACAGCTACATCTTCATCTCTACCTGCCATCAATATTGAGATTTCCAACCTGGAGTATTCTCAACTGTGGTCAGAAAGATCATTCAGGGCCATGGTAGCCTTGCAGGTATCTGCCTGGACAGCTGCATTTATTGACTGTAATGCACCTGAGGAATTAACACCTAGGGACTCAGAAGTCTCTAGACTTTCACTTCATACCTAAAGCATAGATTGATTGATGCAATGTGAAATGAGAGAATTTAAAGCATTTTTAAAAGGAAAAATGTTGATACATTTATTTCTAAAAATGTTTACTCTTTTCTGTAAAGATTGAAGGATTGACTTCCCACAAAGGAAGTCTTGTACCTAAGGCAGATAGTTTGCTCATTCATTTGCATACTAATTCAGTAAACATCTATCACGGGCCTCGTGAGTGTCTTTCATTGTGAAAGAAATTGAAGATATCAAAATTTACAAAAGAGAGTCTAGAGAGAGGAAGAAAGAGAATAACAAATAAATAGCCTTTGATGAGTGTTGTGAAGGGACGGGACTGGATAAACAATAGAAAGGTGTATTAGTTATTTTTCTCATTGCTGTGTAAATGTGCTCAACATGAGAAACTTAAGAAAGAAAGGATTTGGGATCTATTCTAGCTCACAGTTTGAGGGTCCAGTCCACTGTGGTGAAGATAGAATGGTAGCAGGGGCATGAGGCAGCTTGCCACACTGAGTCTGCATTAAAAAACAGGGGGATGCAAGCTGGGGCTCAACTCGCTGTCTCCTTGGATCTTCTTATTCATTCAAGGACTCCAGCTCATGGATGGATGGATGATGCCACCCACTTTCAAAAGCCCCTCCTCAGTCACACCTTTCTGGAAACATCCTCACAGAAACTCCCACAAGTGTATTTCCATGGTGATTCTAAATCCAGTCAATTTGACAATGAAGATTAAGTATCACAAAGGGGATCTTTAAGAAATGTTATCGTGGGAGAAATACAGCTACATATAAGAACAGACTATGAGCCATGTCAGTTTGCAACTCGGTGTCTACAAGCACCTCCCCAAGGCCTATCTTCCATGCCCAACCACCCTTCCATCTGGATTATTTTGTAATAAATCCTGAACATTGTTTCATCCCCTTATGATGGTTTTGGTATGACTCTTTACCAGAAAAAGTAAGTGCACTTTGGATACTATAATCAAAGGAAGTGTCTCCAAGGGAGTGTTCAAGGAAAATAACATGTGTGAATGGCAATGAGATTTACCAAAGTGTAAAACCTTTGGATGGTTTAGAATGTGAAAACTGGCCAATCACCTACCTTGGATATTGTGAAGGTACTCAGTCCTAAAACATTGGTATGCCTATAACAGATAAAATGGATACAAATACTATAGTAAGACTTATAAGAGGCTTACTACTCTATGCCAGGAACTCTTCCAGTATATTTTATGAATCGTTTCATATAAATGGCTAGCTTTTGTTGCTTTATTTCATGATTTTGCATATATGTGGTGCTAAGGTTTGAATCCAGAACCTCACACATGCCAAGAGCATGCTCTACTACTAGACTCCACCATCAGCCTTGAGGCATGTGTCTTTTTACAGTTTTAGGAAGCCATAATTTATTCCCATTTTACTAAAGTTGGAGAAACAGAAGGAACAGCTACTTAAGAGCAGCTTCAGAATCTAGATCCAGAATGCAATCTCCCAGTCATTGCACTATGCTACTTCCCCTTTAAGCTAGAATGGCCCTTGAATTGCCAGTCACATTTCTGTACAGCTCTGAACAGGTCCAGGTACACAGATCACAGCTGCTCAGGTGTCTTGGAATCCACCCCATCTTCTCTCACTACCTCCAACTATACACTGCCACCCCTTTAATCATTAGATGGAAATCAATGATTGAATGGCTTGTCTTTTCTTCACTTCCTTTACTACCAAATTTCTTTTCCTGTTTAAATATAAGCCCCATGAGATAGGGAACATGTCAGTCTATCATTCATTACCATACAGTACTCTAAACATACTGGGTCTAAGTAAGTGCTTGCAAGCTGAAATTAATAAGTGAAAGGCTGTATGTGATTCCGTAACTATAGCATACACATTACTGTTTAAAAGGACAACTGTTGATTTACTTGTATTTCTGTAATGTAATGTATTTGGCTATTTTCTCAACACCAAGCAATTCTCCAATTCTGTGAACACCAACAATGATTCCTACTGTTTAATTCAATTCTGAGGCTAATTATCTGAAGTTAGTGCAGGCCTCACAAGTAAAAGGCATAACCTCACAAGATCAATACACACACACACACACACACACACACACATAACACAACACAACACAACACACACATGTATATTATGTATGTCAACTGTCAGAACTGCATCCTCAAGCTGTCCTGGCTTCTGTTTCCTTTGGCTACAACTCACAAATTCCCATTAGTCCCTCTCCCTGTACAATTTGTATCATAACTCGCAGAACACAGAGAAATATGTTTACTAGTTATGAAAAGTATTAGAAAGGATACAAATGAACAACTAGATAAGTGGTTCTCAACCTGTGGGTTGTGACCCCTTTAGGGGTCTCATCTCAGCTGTCCTGCATATTAGATATTTACATTATAATTCATAACAGTAGCAAAATTACAGTTATGAAATAGCAACAAAATAACTTTATGGTCAGCAATCACCACAATATGAGGAATTATATTAAAGAATCATAGAAATAGAAAGGTTGAGAACCACTGAACTTGATGAAGGGATGATCCAAGGGCAAGATCCAGAGGGTCCTGAGTGCAAGAGTTTCTGTTTCTAGGTGGTTTGGGGCATGATACCCTCCCTTTCAGGCTATGAACTCTCCAAAACCCATTGTATGCATGACTAAAGTTTTGAAATCATTAAGTACCCTCTCAGACCATCTTCAGTCCCTGGAGGGCAGGGGTAGGCTGAAATGTCTTAACCTCTGATAACATATCTCAATGGCTCTTCTGGCAACTAGTCTCTCAACCTCCAGAGTCAGCTCCCAAGCATAAGCTCAGGTGAGGTATAAATGGGAATTATAAGTAATATTCAGCTGTTCTTGCTACTCATAACCCTCAGAAATTCCCAGGATTGAAGAGCTCTATGATAATTACAGGGAATGAGAACCAACTGTGTATTTGTTATCACGTCACAAAATCTCCAATGACATCAATTGGAATTCCAAGTTTTCATGAGCTGTTCCCACCCCTCTGCTTTAACAACTGTCATATTCCAAGGGCTTGCTTAAGTCTCAGAATTCATTTTAATTCATGAGCCAAGGGTCAACTCCACCTGGGAGTTTCCAGCCCTCAGTTACTCACAGAATGCTGTAAAGTGATGACTGTCAGGTGTGAAAGATGACATCCCAGCTTCCTCATACTGAGGTAGGACATGTCTGAGGCCCCACTCACCCCAGAACCCTGCAGGACCAGGCTTCTCTTCTCCCTGACCTGTTGTTAGGCTACCAACAGACAAATTACATTACTTTCTAAAATTCCTGTTAGGCAATATGACTGTGTACTAGAAATAATAAGTTACTGTGCTTATCAGTTTACCATTAAAATAAAATTAATTCCTGAAGCATGTAGAAATTGATGTGATTTTAGGTTGATGAACCAAAGTGTTTTTTAGGTATTAAAGTGCTTCACATCACCTCAGCCCCAAAGGTCATTGAAGACCTTTGTTTGACAGATGTTGAATAGACAGCATTTAACATAGAGCCATCTCTGTAATACAGCAGGAAGTGAGAGAGCTGAGGATCAGTTCGGTGTGAAAACACTCGAAACTGTTTTCCAACTATTCTAAGGGTCTCAAGCACAGCAATAATCATAGACCAGGGAGAAAGTCTTGAAAAGTAAAACACATGTGACGTAGCTCATTAAGAGGAATAGAGTCACCCATCCAATGCGTGTCTACTGGAATTCCCTTCACCACCATAAGAGCTGAGGAGCAGAAATACTGATTTGGTTAAAGAGTGCCAAAGACGCTAGAGACATGCTTTTTCCCACATATAAGTAGAGGGAAAGCCAAGTCTTAATGTATGTAAATAAAGTAAAAACTGCAATATTTTCTGGCTGTTTCTAAACAGCCAGTGAGAGTCATTTGGACTTTAAATGAGGAGTCAGTTGTGATAAATACACTCCTCAGTGTCCTCATTTAAAATGAAATGGGACCACACATCCAGACTCTAAACTGAAAAGTTAGTAGCAAAAAGAACTGTTTCTAAACCCACATACAGTTAAATCCACATGGCTCATAAGGAAGAATCCCTAGATCATGGGCAATTATGCTCCAGGAAGGCTTTGAACTTATGAATCCAGAAAATCCCCTTGGGATATAGGCAAAAACATTGAATACCATGTCATAGCTAAACTACCTCATTGTGCTGTCTTATTTACATAAATGAATTTGACTATTGTAATTTAATCAGCACAGTTTCTTTAAAAATGTTATAACTTCTTAAATCCAACTTCAAGAAACATGAGTCTTTTAACAAGATGCAGGATAGCAATCTCTCAGAAAAACAGAGAAAAGCGGTCTCTGTCCTGTGGCGAAATCTGTGATGATGACATCTGTAGATGATGTACACGATGCCTCTGAAGGCTGCTCTTTAGAAGACTTTATTAATTTTTTCTACATAATCTAATGTCCATGGACAGTAAAGAGATGCACAATACATATAGATATGGAAATACAGATTTATTTTCCTCAGATCATCACCCAATAACCACACAGATGTGTGAACACAGAAGAAAATAAGTATAGGCACAGACAAGGAGGATCAGGAGTTCAAGGTGACCCTTCGATACACAGAACATTTGAGTCCATTCTGGGTTACATGAAACCAGAGGGGGGGGGGAGAGGGAGAGAGGGGGGAGAGAGGGGGTAGAGGGAGGGAGATCATTGTAAACAGCGAGTGTTATTTCTCTCTAATCTTTTCATTGCATGCCTTCACTATCTAATAAGCAACTGTAAGATAAACTACTTCACAATGTTTTGACATGAACCAGGAATTAAATTGCAAAGTGAATGTTTTAAGGGAGTTTTTAAAATGTTATAGACTAAGTCTGAGGATAATGCACTATAAGAAAGTCATGTTTTCTCTGACTTCTCGGTCACCTATCAATCCTGCCTCCAGAATCAGAGCGCTGCTGTCTCTACAGAGGCGCAGGTCCTGTCTGACAGGAGAGATGTGAGGCAAATCGGGGGCAACTGTCCCAAATCCTTTTTTGCTTTGTACCCTTCTAGTGATGCACATCTAAACAGATTTTTCTATTTTACTTGCCTTCTACTCTTTCCTTTTTTAAATTGCAGAACTCACCCCATCTCGTTACCATGCCAGTTAGCTAGCTAGTAGCTTCCCTAAGCTGCCTCTTAAAAAGAACAGGGCCAGACACGGTGACACGTGCTAGAACCACAGCGCTGGGGAGGCTGAGGCAGGGTTATCTCAAGGTGGAGGCCATCCTGGGTTACAGAGGAAGACTCTGCTTAAGAAAAAAGATAAGAAGCAAACAAACAGAAAAACCTAAAGTGACATGTACACAAAAGTGGGACAATTGTGTCAGCGACAGTTGCATATCTAAAGCTCTTACCTGCATATCCTCTTTTGATCCTCATTATACTCTTATGAGTTCTATCATTTTCCCACCTATTTTATCCAGGAAAACAAACAAACAAAATCAACCAGAGTTTGAGTCTCTTACATCTACTGAGGCATCTGGTTTTGTAGCCTGACTCTCTCCTGCCTGGACAGGGGAAAGGTGAGGTCTGGTGTCCTACTTCAGTTGTACACAGCTCTATCAACAGCTATTTTGTTAATTTATTTTATAAAACCTTAGGAGGGGAAATGTCTTAGGAAACAGGCATTTCAGTGAGTGGATTCAGCCGTGGATCCCACAGCCACGGCTTGAAGTGCTCAGGATGTAATGTGAAAATTCTCACTCGATGCAAGTCCTTGATCTGAACCCTCCTGCACTTATAACAAGAACACACTAGAATCAGCATGGCCTGAACTGATCTGTTGAAAACACACCATGTAATACAGTCAGACTTTTTCCAGGCTGCCTTTTCCCTGGTAGGTATATGGCAATGAAAGATGTGAAGGCATAAGCTTGGCGGCCACTTCAAAGTGCCCAGATGGCCCTAGAACGTCACCATGCTCATTATATGCATTTATTGTGCATGAGCTCACAGCTGTCCAAATCTACCCTGAGTCTCCAATCTAGAAGAAACGGCGATAGGAACACTGCTAATGTGACATGACTGTAGACAACACAGAGTGACATGGCCTGGGGTGATGGCCGTTCCCCCCTCCCCTGCCACTTATCTTAATAGCAGTGCAGCCCTGCCCAGGAAGTCACAGACAGAAGAGCCAAGAAGTATTCGTGCAGCCGTATACACCATGAACACTCTCCAAGTCACTCTTACACTGACTTGTACTACAGGGCCACCTTGGTGTTAGTGTTCTGGCTCCAGAGCATAGCCAGCCAGACTTCTTCCTAGAGCCAGACATCAGTCACAAATGCAAAGTAAGAAGATAGCTGGACTGGAATTAAGAAAGTCATCCATGGCTAGAGGTTTATAGCTCAGTGGGAAAGTATTTGTCTAGAATATATAAGGCCCTGGGTTGGTTTTGCAAAACAGAGTAATAACAAAAAAAAAAAAATCATCCAAGTCAGCATTTTCCACTCTAAGATGAAAAGACAATGCATACAAGCACCCACACCCACATGTGTTTACACACAGACACACACAGAGACACACACAGAGACACACAGACACAGACAGACACACACACACACACACACACACACACATACACACACATCATTAAGGGCAGTGAAATCATAGGACCAGAATACAGAGAAAATAAACAATGTCAGTAAATGTCAGTAAACAAAATATACCTTTGTGGTGGTTGAGCAGTCTTCTAAAACACCCGTTACTCATTTGTAACCCTTAAACACACAGACTCAGAGTCTTTATGAGTAACTGGTTTGCTTTATATTCAAAATGAGTTCTTTGTGAAGCATCAGATTCCACAGCAAATACGAAGGACTATTGGTGAACAATACACTGGTGACTTGGATACAGGGAGTTCTCAGTCTCCATTATCGTGCTACACTCAGAGTCAGTCCATCATTTCCTAGATGATATTTTGGTTGACCTAGAAGATATCAAAGAAGTGCTTTACAATTATGAAAATTATGTGCTCTCCGTTAAATAGGGATAACTGCCTGTCTTCTAAAGACAGTATTTTCTGTGTACAAACTTAAAAATTTCATCCACAATTGTAGGCAATTGACAAAATTGTCTTTTCAAAATTAAGACCAAACTTCACATAAATTAATCATTCTTTGGGGGTCACGAAGTTTACTTTGTGATTCCAGGAATTTTGTTATGATTTCAGTTTCATGTATAAAAACAATGCAAGCAGAACCTTCTCAGAGGAGCTCAGAA
The DNA here is from genome assembly GCF_004664715.2 of Peromyscus leucopus. Lineage (NCBI taxonomy): Eukaryota > Metazoa > Chordata > Mammalia > Rodentia > Cricetidae > Peromyscus > Peromyscus leucopus. The sequence goes on from NC_051067.1 coordinate 44,171,069, forward strand.
TGGAAGGCCAGTGTGCACTGTCTGTGCCGGGTGCTACAGGTGCTGTTTGCCAAGACCACAGAATGGACCATCCATTGTGGGCATTCAAACTACAACAAGGAGCATTTTCTCTTAACCCTTCCCATTCCTCAGCCATAGTCACTCTATAGACATACTCAAAATACCAAGATCAAGGATACCCTGAATGTTATATCCCATGGTGGTAATCTTGGATGTGACAGGGTTTCTCACTAGGCCAAAAAAAGAATTTTTTTCTCCTTAAAAAATGTTGTATTTTTCCCCCTTAGGAAAAAGATAAAATCAAAAGACATAAAGTAATAAGATTAAAGTGGATTTTTCTTTCTAATACAATGTGTTGGGTCAATGAGACTTGGTTATAAGTAAATAATAAGGATAAAGATATACATTAGCAAAAAGTTGTCAAATTCCCCCCTTTTTTTCATTTTCCCTGATTATTATTTCCTTCCTCAACAGATGATGTAAAACTCTGGGCAAATTTCCAAAATAATTAAGGCACAGAATACCTTTTGAGAGGAAAAGAAAGAAAAAGAAGAAAAGAGAAAAACAGAGAGAGAACAGAGAAGAATAAAGAATGTTTAAAAACTAAAAAGAAAGTTTAAAAATAACAATAGTAAAAGAGGAGCTCTAGAAGAGCCAAGACTTCAACTAAGTATGGTTTTAATTCTTTTCCACCAGGTCTTAGCCTTGGCAGGTCTCTGCTAAAATGCAGGAGTTTCATGGATGTGGAAACTGGTGATAGAAAATGCATTATTATACACAATTGTTGTACCTGAGAGAAACTATATGGAGGAAAAAAATAACACCCTAGAATAAATACAAATGAAATTCATGTATCAAAACCAATACTGTGAAAATAGTTTAAATGTTTCTTGAATTTATATCTAGTCATTAACCTAAATGCAGATTTTAGTTCATGCCACCCTTCTGCCTCATGGTCAGAAGGCCTGAAAACCTGTGGTGTGGAAAATTGGCAGGATAAAGAATATTGAATTGGTCTCCATGGAAAAACAGAACTTGGCAGCCATAACCGCCTCCCTGTCTGGTCTCTCTCCCACTTCCGTTTATTCTTTCCTGCTAAACCTTTGTCCCAGGAAAGAGGCCACACACTAGGTAAAACAGGAAGCAAATGTCAGCCTGACCATTCACCGGTGACTTTGAATCTCTCCTCAACATGAGCCCCAAGTGTCCCAGCTCTCTGAGATCGCAGAAGCTGGGCTTTTGCTGATTTCGGTTGCTTCTCAGGTGGAAAACGTGCCTCACCCAAATGACCCCTGAAGAAACTGTGATTCCTACATGGAAACGATTAAATCCATACACAAATCCTGTGGACATCCATGTATTTCCTCCACCCACCCTGCTTCACTCTCATGATGATTTCACGGAAGGCTGACATTTCCTTGGAATTTTATCCTGTGATCTCCCCCCAGATTCAGGCTAACTCTCTCCTAGGCTGTCCCTCAGCTGAGACTACACTGCATAGGCAGCACTGGTGGACAAAGTCCAGCCCCTGTCTTGTCCCTGGCCTCCTATAATCAGTCAAGGAATCGGCTTACTGGGACCCTGCAATGGGTTTGGGGTTCTTTGCATGAGCAAGCTGGAGGGAGTGTTGTGTCGCTGTGTGGTTTACTCTGCCTCGTGGTGGTTTTCACCCTGATCTTTTCTTTCTTTGCAGCTGGTTAATAATCCTCTAGCAAGTCAGGCCGCCGCTGCTGCAGCAGCCATGGGCTCCATAGCGAGTTCACAGGCCTTTGGCAATGCCCTCTCCGGCCTTCAGGGGGTCACAGGTCAACTAGTTACTAATGCACAAGGACAGGTGAGTGGGAGATGGGAGCAAGAGCGAATTTTTGTGGCAGATTGAACTCAGAAAGGAAATGAATTCCTTTTGCATGGCAGTGATATGTAGCTGCATCTATTTGAGGCAAATAAATAATGTTTACTGGCAATGTCAAGAACAGGAGAGGGGTTGGGAAGTGTTTCTATATTTTAGAAGCAAGATTTTTCTTTCTTGCCCCCTAAAATGTCAAGGTTTGATTTTGTTTTTGTTTTTGTGAGATGACTAGTGTTATGACCTGAGTTAAAGAATTTTTTCTCTCTATTGGAACATTCTTGAAAATAAACAATCAAAAATTGAATTTTGTAAAGAAAGCCCTTCTTTGCTTTTTTTTTAACTTTTCACTTTAAAAAAAATCTGATATAATGGGGAAACTAATGTCTTTTGCTGGTTACTCTGATATGTCTAAACTAACCTAAGTAAATCCCAGATCTGTATGTGTAGGGAGCTAATGCAAAGTCCTTTTCCAGCAACAAAAGGAAAGGGGGCATTAGATGCCAGTCGCCCTTCAGCCCCTAGCACTCTCAACTGATTTTCAGGGATTCAGGAGGTCTCTTGCATGCCTGTTGATTATCTCTAACCTGTCAGGTCCACTAAGCCCTCCCCATATCACAGGAGAGTACGCATTCTCCAACTAGGTTCATGTGTCCATGTCATGTTCACCGAGGTGACAGATGACAGAGCTTCAGTGATCAGTAACCCTAAAAGCTGCAGAAAACAACAGAGCAGAGTTGAAGCTGATGATGTCAGGGTGCCCTCCAATGGAAAGCCAGAGTCCAGCCTCACTGGTTAGTGACTTCAGTTTTCTAGTATGTCCATCTATGATTACAGAGAAAGCATTAGTTCTTTACTTAGCAGTGTGTTTACATAACTCCCTGCTACAACTGCTCTGCAAAACAAGGAATCTCGGTGTCTTAAATTCTTGGGGTTTTTATTTTACATAAAGCATAAGCAAAGATGCATTACAAACTAAACCATCTCTATATACAACCCAGGAAAAGAAAAAGCTGACCTTGTTATATTTCCTGGGCGGGTGTAGGATTGTCCCATCAGAGACCCGAGGGCTGAACGATGGAGCTTGTCAAAGAGAGGCCCCATGTAATGAATCATCTTATCACAGGTGCACACCACACATATTAAAGGAGGGTTGTATGAACACTGTGCCCTCTACAGTAACCTTTCAATGTCTGCTTTAACCCTTGTTCCAATTCCTTTTCATCAAAGGATCATTTTATGCAGCCAGCTCTAAATTGAGGCTCTCAAAAGCATATTAAGATTTCTGAAGGGCTGTGGGTATCTGGGTAGAGGAAAAGTAGGGTTTAATATCTATAACTCATTCTGACTTCAGGCCTGTGCTGGAAGCAGCTTCCTAGAGCTATGCCCAGAAATAAAGCAAGCTGCAAATGTAAATTTTAAGAGTTGAAGATCAAAACTGAATCTATCCAGATAGGCATTTCCCTCTGATTTTTCTGTTCCACCATCCAAGAGAAATATACTGTTATGCCCCCACACACAGAGAGAGAAATGTTTTAGTGTAAAGGACTACTATGTCTTACTTTTCAAATGCTTTGGTGGCTGATTAGCCAGTGGTAACTTCTTATGGGCCAGAGTCCCCATCTGTCACTCTAATATCTGGAATCTCTCTCCCAGCCCACAAGAATCCCAAGTTGAATACTCACAGGGCAGTGTAGACACTGAATCAGAATTGATCTTAGTATCATTTATTATTATTATTATTATTATTATTATTATTATTATTATTTTACAAGTTGTATAAGAATGGTTTATTTGTATTTATAGTAAACATATTCCCAAAGGTGAACATCTGCTATCATAAGAAGGGGGCAAAGTCATCTGAGGTGTGTTTCTTTGTCTTGTGTTAATTTGATACAAAAGAGATGAATATATGGAACCAGATTAGTACAATTTGCCTTGCTTAACATACCCTGCCACCTAGAATTGCCACACTCAGTTTATTTTTCATTTCTTAAAGTCTCTGTAGAGGTTTCCCAGACAGATATAAAGAAAACACTCTTTGAATGTTTAGAAACTTTTATTTAGAAACTGTTTTATATTTAGAAGTTTGTCAAAGAATAATTCCATTGATATGTAAACCTAGGTTTAAGAAACAGGATTTATTGATAGTTACATGGACAAATGGGAAGATTCTTTCCACACAGAACCATCAAGCAGGGGTATTGTCATCCAAATGTCTATCCTTGTCCTCACTCCTTGAGATTCTTTCTGCATCCTATAAACATTTAAGAGACCTAAATGAGCCTTCAGGCCTACCCAGGGATGGTGTTATGTACCAATTCTCTCTGGTTTTCTGAGTGTCTGACAGAGGCTTAGCCTACCCTTATCCTTTAAGGAGTCATCTGCTGCAGGTCACACTCATGGCTGCTCAATCAGCCTCTGTTCTGTGCCTGAATCTCCTTCAGACTCTTGTCCTTCTGGTCACAACAGCCAGAAATCTCATCATCTGGCTTTTGCTATTTGACTTGCCTGCCTTGAAGTCTGTGTTTTCCAGAAACTAGATCCCAGTAAAGACATAGATGTGACATCTGGATATGTTGAAGAATGAGCTTTTCTGCTGTTTTGCTCCCCCCAGTCTCTAGTCATGACAAATACAGAGAAAATTTTCCTCCATTTTCATACCTTTCTCCCTTTGCCCTCTCATAACTATTAATTGAAAGGGCAGACAGTAGTCACTAGAGTTAATAATTTAACAGACACTGCAAGACGAGAAGGTAGTCAGTGTCCCCTGGTAACTAGTAGTCAGCCATGGACATTGACTGCAGCACTGCTGAGAACATTACAGATCTCTTTCTTCCTGGATCAGAGACTCATGCAAGAAGAAAAAGAGTAAGTAGTAAGGTGAAGGATTTCATTCCAAATACAGTCTGAACAAGTTCCCTGAGCCCTTTGAGCCTCAGTCTTCCTAACTACTTAATAAAATCTGAGCAAACCCTGGACTAGGAAGATGGCTCAGCAGTAAAGTGCTGGCCATGCCAGCTCAAGGACCTGAGTTTGCCCTTTAGGATCCACATTTAATCTGGGCATGACAGCACAACCTTCTAATCCTGGCACTAGAGAAATGGAGACCTGAGGATCCCTGGCTTGCCCGCTGGCCAGCCTAGCCTAACCAGTGGCCCCTGCATCCCAGTGAGATAGCTTGCCTCAAAAAGCAAGTAGACAGCTCCTAAAGAATGATATCCAAGGCTGGCCTTTGGCTTCTACACACACACACACACACACACACACACACACACACACACACACACATACACACACACACTAAATCCATAGGTTATGAAGATTAAATGAGATTGTGTCATGAAAATACCTCCTAAGAGTTTAAGGACACAACTAAGATCAATAAACAATGCTACAATGCTACAGTTATCATCATCATCATCATCATCATCATCATCATCATCATCATCATCATCATGGTTCATGGTGTTGTTTGGATATGCAGCCAGAGGCAGTAGTATGCTATGTAGGCAGACAGAAAGGGATCTGCAGCCAGGCTGCCATTCTGATCTCTTTACTCTCTTTGTGCCATGATTTCTTTTCCAAAAAATGGGGAGAATACTGAGAATATTGACATCATTTCCCTGGATTAAAGTGCTTAGAATGGGGTCAATCCCACAGTCATATCTCAGAGCCACCAGTCAGTAAATGCTAATCAAGATGAGCGTGAATCAAAGTGAACATTTTCCTTTGGTTCACAGATGAAGGTTTTGAGAATGTGTGAATCTCAGTAGTGGGTTGTTCAGTCATCTTAGGGCATCTCAACCTTTCTCAGAACAGTGCGCCAGAGGGCGGAGAGTGAATGTGCCCATGTGTGCTCCTAATAGTGTTTTGAGGAATTGGCAAGTAGATTTACCGTCAATTTGTTCAGCTACGAAACTGCTTCCCTTGTGTCCCTGGCAATATCTCCTTATTGGCATTACTACAGAAAAGTAAAAGCAAATGAAATTTTATTTTATCCTGGGGTTAAGGAAAGCATTTTACATTTTAACTGAAGCTCATGACTGTTTCCTGATGAAATCAAGTCCTCCACCACTGAGGTAGGAAGCTTCCATAGGTGGTAGCAGGTGAACTCAGACACCCACCTTTGTACTTTAAAGAGCCAAGCATAGAAAACACAAAAGCAGCTAAACAAAGTTACTTTTTTAAGAAACAGGGTTACCCCTGTCCCAGTCTCCCAAGTGCTGAGATGACAGGTGTATGTCACCACACGTGAGGATCTTTTACTCATCCATTTTTAAAAAGAACAGAAAAGGGTAAAGACACATACCCACACAGGTTATTCAGAAATACGCAAGCTTTATGCAACTGAAGGACAGAGGAAAAGCTGGCTCGATAAAACAGGAGTTACTGTGATGACATGAGCTGAAGACTGCCTCCTAATGACCATGAGTGGAAGGCTGTAGTTCGAGGCATGGAGGGTGACCCTCAGTTTCATTTTAAGTCCAATGGTAGTTAGAGGAGGGAATAGGACCTCTGACCATGCACTTTAGACCCCGGCAGAAAGTTCCCCAACAGTTCAGCTCTCCAAAGAGGGGCAACTGAAGAGATGCACTCCATGAAAGGTCCTCTGAATTACAGTCATGAACCAAATAACATCTCCAGGGCAACAGCAAATAGGAATCTCAAGTTTTTATTGAAACACAAACATTCCTATTTATTAATAGAGTGGCCCCGTAAAGATTATATAACTTTTCTGGGGCTCTTTTCCAACAGTAAATGAGAAATTACGCATTTAATAAGTTACAGTTATGGCCGGGCGGTGGTGGCGCACGCCTTTAGTCCCAGCACTTGGGAGGCAGAGGCTGGCGGATCTCTGTGAGTTCGAGGCCAGCCTGGTCTACAGAGAGAGAGATCCAGGAAAAGCACAAAGCTCCACAGAGAAACCCTGTCTCGAAAAACAAAAAAACAAAAAAACAAAAAAAACAAACAAAAAAAAGTTACAGTTATTTCTTTTGAGATCAAAACCCAGCAACTGACCCTATAGAGGTTGCTGAAGTGAATATTAGCACATAATTTAAATGGAACGACAAGACTCTAATATAAACTCACTGTAAGAGGACCTGAGATGAAGTTATAATAAATACTAATCTCAATGACAGGATTGAGAGATAATTAATTTGATAATTGTCTCCTGCTTCTCTCCGGGGTCTTATTAGTTCCGTTTAAAGCCATAACTACACATATCTGTAAAAACAGTTTTCCAATCCTGCAGGAAAAGAAGAAATAGTGTGTGGCTCTGATTGTGAATAAAGCTCCTCCAGGGCCCACGAGACCCAAGCAAGCCAGCAATGGAGAATCTGGGGAGCTCGATGTAGTACAGTGAAGCAGGCCAAGTGTATACAAAAAGAACTTTTCCAAAGCATCATACACACATCTCCATTTTCCTACCAGCCTCAGTTCTCTTATTTATTTTCAAAAGAAAACAGACAGTCCAGACCAAAAATAATAATAATGATGATAATAATACCTTCCTCTCCATCCCAGGGTGGTAACTGATAGAAAACTGTGACTTTTCTTTACAAATTTTATGTTTTTGACACAAAATATTAATTTAAAAAAACAAAATGCGTAAAACAATACTTTTTAAAAAATATACAAAAACAATAGAATCTATTTAGAGATTTTATATAAATAAGGATCAAACATGTTTTGTTGAAAATTCAAAGTTGGTGTCTACATGTTTTCTCATAAATAGAACAGGAATGACTAAAAGTTTATTTTCCCATTTGTGCTTGTCATGAGGGAAGTTTTTAAGGTGTAATAATTAAATCCCATTGAATGAACTGTATTTCAACTATCATTTTTTAGTAAAACATTTTTTTTTATTTCTGTCTGAAGACCAGGAAATGTATTTTCATGGGATTAGTAGCATTCTAAGAGCTCCGCCCTGGCTTCTCCTCGGTGATAAAGATAAAATAACAATCAGCCACCCCAATCCTTCTCCTAGCGTAGCAAATCTGCCCTCGGAGCCCAGTTAAGAGCTTTATTGCCTCATTTCAGCACTGTTTCCCTAAGTGTTCGCCTTACAGCCCCTCAAAATGCTCTGCAAATGAGAACTCTGGCATCAGAGCAGTGGTGCCCCAGACTGGTGCTGACCACTGGCTCTCCTGGTATTGAGCAGCAGTGACCTATGAGGTTCACAGATGTGACTGGGGTCAGGCCATCAGGTTGTAGACTTGACCTTTCTTAACCTTTGATTCCCCAACCAACACTTAATAAAATGTGCATGCTTTAGAAAAACGCTGCTGCCAGCAATTCTCACTTATTCCTATCCACGTTTTTAAAATGTTTTTTGAAAGCAGAAATCCTTCAGGCGAGGAGCCGCGGCTCTGCCACCAGAGCTTTGCTGTGACTTCTGGTCTGTTGTGATGCCTACTTACCCCATTTGTCTCAGACTGTCTCAAGAATTCCCAAGGACCCATAACATGCAAATCATTGGCAAATCAATGTTGGCCTGTCCCCAAGCTCACTTTCTCTGGACTTTAGAACCTGGAAAGACAGGTGGGAGGTGGTGCCAGAGGGCCAGCCGATGGAGTCCTTGCCCTCCAAACTCTGATGAAGTCATGATTTTTAACCCTGGTGGGCAGTGACTCTGGGGGTGTTGGGTAGTGAGGGAGGGAGGGCTATAGGTGGCTTTGTTGCAGATTCTTTAAGACTCGGAGTTGTGTTAAGTTTGGCTCCAGCTCTGCCCATCCAAGGCTACTTACTACTCCTGCACCAGCCACCCTTCTTCCAGCCTCTCATCCCCTCCGTGTCTGATATGGAACACTTATCAGCCCAGAGGCCCATCAACTTAAAGAACTTTAAAAGGCCCCTCTGGAGACTTTCTTTTTAGCCTCCATCTTTAGCAGAACTCACCTCATGTAACAAGGGAGGTAAGCAGGAATACACAGTAAAAACTACCCTTGCAGGATTCACCCTGAAAAGGTGGCAAAAGAGGACCATGTCTCTGCTACATAAAACAGGATGTTACACTGTCTATTTCTTTTTTAGTTCTGGCCACTGCAGCCTTTTGCTTTTTGTTGTTTTTAATTCTTCATCCCAAAGCCTTTGTCTTCATGCAATCAGGGAAATAGTCTCTCCTGTAGACTCCTAGATGAAGACTTGTACAGTCTTTTGAGGCCAGTTAGTTCCTGGAGCTTCCCAATTAGAATCTATAATTCTCAACAGCTTATAAGTTAGAGGATGCTATTTACAGCTCCAAGGAGCTGATCAGGGCTACCCTCCTTAACATTAAACATAAATAAATAAAAAGGAGTTGTTCCCTGTTCAGCACACTTCCATTTCAGTTAATGCACCCTTGTGGAAAAGTGCTGCCTATCCCTAAGGAATAATCATGTGCCTCATTTGAGTGTGCAGCGATCTTTAAGCATCTTGGTGGACTGCTGGGTTTTAGCTCCTTTAGGCCAAGTGATGTCTGTAAAAACAAACAAACAAACAAAAAGACAAATAGTGTCTGCCCTATACTGAGCCGAGCTCAATCTGGGGTGTCATGGAAGACTTTGATGGTCCCACCTATACAGATGGGCAAACTCTCTAGGAGTTTAGAGGAATACAACTTCCCAGAGCAGCACCTTGCATAAGTGGCAGGGCTGAGATCTGAACCCAGTGCCCACGGCTATGATCCTGTGCCACTCTGAACTTCTCTGGCTGGAAGGCCTGGTTGCTTTCCCAAATGTTCCATGAACAAACAAGTTAGAAGCACAAAACCTAATTCTCCTTATCTGAAAATAAAAGGGGGGAGGGAATGTATTTCTTCCCCTATAGTCTCACAGAGTTCTCCTGAAGGTGCATCTATACACACACCTGAAACCTGAAGATATATGTATGCCTTACCAAATAAAAACAAGGTATTCTAATTCATATGCTTACCAGTTTATCTTTGCTCATCAAAAGAACTGGGGAGGTACTTTCAAGGAAGTCTCTAAAGCAATGAGACAGCCTTGGAAAGTATAACTCAGATCTATACTACATCTTGCCAGAGGAAATCAGCCTCAAAATGTCAGGATGTAGGAGACCAGAAGTCTCCTGACTCCCAGCAAGGCCTCCTAACCATGGGCAAAGAGTAGCAGGTATGCGCCACACATAGATGCCCAGCAACACAGACGCTTTCTGCGTGAGCCTCTGGGAGCTCAGTAGGAAGCCCTACCCCAGCCAGTCCTTCAACAGAACCAAATAATGCTGGAACTGATTAAGCTCCAAGCATGTTGAGATGCCTCATGTTTCTAAATCTTTCCCCTAGAGACCTACTCCTCCAATGAGGTCTTTCAAAGGACAAAAGAAATATCTGCCACAGCGTTTTTGTGTGTAAGAAACCATTGATTTAAATTGCACCTAAAGTCAGGCCATGCGTTTTTGAGGAAGAGGGGTTAGTGTCAAAATACAATATTAGACAAATATATCAATTGTCAGGGATTCACAGATTTTCAAAATATCCTCTTAAGCTATAACTGAAGTTTAGTGTTGGAATTGAGGAACTGTGCTATTTATTTGATGAACAGCCCTGACCTAGCCTGGTATTTGGACAACTATATGCCAGACTATTAGCTTCCTTTTTAATATTCAGGTTTTAGAAAAAGTGAGGGATGAAACAGGAGCTGTTTATGCATTATCTTTCCAATTAGGAAATTAAAACTAAGCTTGATCTGAATTAGAGTGGAAGTAAATAAAGAAAAAGAACGCTGAACTTTGAGTTAGTGTTCCTAGACTATCACCAGCCCCATCTGCAAGCCATTGTCATTAAGACACTCCAAGTCAAGGTAGGACATTAAACTCACATGTGAGATATAGCCACTCTTGAAATAAATATTCTACATGCCAGAAATGCACCCTACATTTTTTGCTGGTCCATGAGTTGGTTAGTACTCATAAAGATGTCAGATGTCATCAACCTACAAGACCAGTCAGACAAACATGAATAGGTCAGAGGCAGAGAGGAATGGAGAAGTCACAGCTTAGAGCAAGGAATGGGGCCATGTTCAAGTTCAAACCCATGGAGAAGCCAGCCTCTATGTAACCTCATTAAATGCAATGTATTAGCTCCAAATTCCCACTTGTTTTATCATCTAGCTTTTGCCACCTCGAATAAATAACAGTGAAAAGTAACCTCTGATAAGATTTTGTAAGCTGGAATGGTCAGAATACTGCAATACTGTCTGAGCATGTAAATACAATTTATCAGTAAATGACATTAAGCACTCAATGCACAGAGACACAAGAAGAAAACACAGTGCACTCCCTGGATCAGACTCCTGCCAGTAGGTAGTGACAATAACCCAGAGCTCCACTGAAATAACACAGCTGGGCAATGAGTGCCTATCTCCTCACATGGCAGGGCATCCAGTGTTAAAAACCAAGGCTCTCAAATCAGAGAGGCAGGGACCTAAGCTCTTACTCCATTCCAGCATACCCCAGAAGGCCAGGCAGGCATCTCATCTCCCTCAGCCAGGTTTCTCTTCTCTGAAATGATAAAATATCTTCCCTAAAGGGCGTTGGGAGGATCACAATTTGCAGCAATACTAAAATTAGTAAGTGGCTACCATTTACAGAGCGCTAAGTGCCAATTAGCCCTCAGCACGTCACAACCACTCAGTCTGTCTTTCCCACCATGGCATGATGCAGCATATGAGGACTGTACAGATGGAGAGTTTCGAAGGTCACTCCGTGAGAAATGGCAGGAACCAAGCTCAGTTTTGTCTGATGTAAGAAAATTATCTCCATCACATGTTCTGACAACAATTCGAAGCTTCTTGCTTTCTTCTTAATGCATCCCAAGAGCCAAGAACAGCACCTGCTACACAGCGAATATGATATATGGCCCACATAGTATTTCAGGTATGCTAATATGCTCTTCAGTAAGCATTTTACATAGATTCAGTATTTCATGTAAAGCTCATTGTGCTCTTCACTATTACCCCCGCTCACAGCTGATGGGTGGACTGGAGGTTTAGGAAAGTCATCCAGTTTTTCAGAGCCACACAGTGAATAAAAGAGCCTAGACAGAAACCCAAATCTGGCTGCTTCAAAGCCCAGATTTCCTTTGAGCAGAGCTGTTCTCAGCATAAGCTTTCTTACATGCCTAATGCTGTGACTGTTGTATGGGAGACATCCCGCAACACAGTGTATGTATACTTAATCCCCTTCAGTCAGCTGATCCAAGGTAAGGCCCATTGCACATATTAAAGTTTTATGTGAAGATGTTTTTATTTTTTATTTATTTATTTATTTATTTATTTATTTATTTATTTATTTATTGGTTTTTCGAGACAGGGTTTCTCTGTGTAGCTTTGCGCCTTTCCTGGGACTCACTTGGCAGTCCAGGCTGGCCTCGAACTCACAGAGATCCACCTGGCTCTGCCTCCCGAGTGCTGGGATTAAAGGCGTGCGCCACCACTGCCCGGCTAACGTGAAGATGTTTTTAAACACCATCCACTATCCCTCTGTCAAAGGAAAATGGCTGTTTTCAGTTACTTACCTTTCTTTAGCTTCTTGAAAAAATCGACAGCCAGTGTAAAGTTTTGTAAACACAAGAAAGGTTGTTAAACACTTGGGCCTCACATGGAGAGTCCTATGAGTCTCAGGCATGCCCTGTCCCACACTTTTCCTTTCACCATATCTGTCATGAAACCATGTTCCCTCCAACCTGCAGGAAAGGCCAGTGTGGCAATATGGAGTCTCCTACCCATATGATTAGCAGGTGGAAAATCCTGTTCTCTCAAGAGTAGCAATAGCCCCAGGCTAGGTTATGTCTAGCCTGCCCCTCTCACACCATACGGCTTTTGGACACAACAGCATCGGCCTTTCTTCCTAACAGGATGTCCTCAATTTAACCAAAGGGCAGGGCCAGAGGGATTTCTCAACCATCAGTTCATTCAAGCACTCTTGTTTTCCTCCAGTGCCCTAGAATAAAAAAATAAAAGTTCCCCCCTTTCTTCATTGTATCTTCCAGTCATTTTTTAGTCAGCCTTCCTCCACAACCAGAAGCCAAGAGAACTGATATATGCACTACATAGAGTCTGCTTTCAATATACAAGGAACTTGAGAAAATGCAACTTAGAAATGGAAGACTTTGAACCATGAGAATCTTTTTAGTATCATGTGGCTATAAAATAACCATTTAGGCTTTTTGATATAAAGGATGGCATCTTTGAGAGAAGGGATATTCATATTTAAAACATGATGCAAAGATTACTAAATGAACACAAAGGTGACACAGTGCATTACCCAGGACTCAGAAAGCTCATTTTGATTTTGAGACCACAAGATCATGTGATACTGTCTATGATGAAATAGTTTTGTAAATGTAACACCTGTTCCCACGATGAAGAACCCAGATGAGTCATGAAGGACTAGAGTAACTGTGTATGTTTTTTGAGAGACATTTAAAACAGAAATAAGAAAACTCTGAAAAGCCACCATTGGAGTTGACATTTGTCAAAAACTGCCTGATCACTGGGGATCTGGCTGGAGATTGGCCACCTATGACAATGAGTTCACAGTTTTATGAGAAAAACTCATCAGCATAATTCTAATGAGTCTCAGTCTTTGTTATAAGAAATGAGAAATTCTGTGGTCTCACCCTAAAGAACATTAAGAAAACATTACTAACAGGAAATTGAAAAAGTAATAAGTGTTAGAATGAGGAGAACAACATTTTTTTTTTCTGATTGAGCAGTTAGATAAGCATAGCATACAAGTTTCAAAATACATTTAATTTTGCCGCAACAATGGACATTTTCTTCACAAAGGAACACATGAATCATCCCAGGCTTGTGGACCAGGGTGATGATAGACAGGTGAATCGCTAACAGCACTTCCGGTGCCTTCACACACACCCCCATCCTTCCTTTTCCTTGGAGGTTTGTTTGGTTGTTTATCCTCATTTCAATTCAACTTCACAGCCTAATGCACTCACTGGGTATAAACACAAAACCAAGAGGTGCTAAATATGCATGGCACTTTCCCAGCAATTGCCAAATGTGCTCTTCACCTGTTCCCATGGAACAAGGACCTAGTTCAATAAAGGGTATGGAATATTGGATTAGGAATATTGGAAATCATTGTCATTGGCCCCCAATTTGTTTTTATTTGTTTGTTTAGTTGGTTGTGTTGGGGGAGCGGTGGGGGGGATATTTTTTGCCTTTGTTTGTTTGCTATAGTTATTTCTTTCTCCTTTTTTGGGTGAAATATAAAATAGATAGTTCTTAGATGGGAGGCTTTGTTGGAGGATGTTTCCTGGCTATGAGTCAAGGTGTTCTTCCAAGCAATAAATAGCTTCAATCTGATTTTGTCAATCTGGCAGCAACTAGTAGAAACAGAAATGCTTTCCCTAATTCTAATTTTTTTGTTGTCGGTAGTGATCTCTTTTGGCTGGTATTAAAACTTGTCTTGGGGAAAGCCTTGTAAAGGCTGACAAAGTTGGTCCTTCTGCAAAGTGAGAGCTTCACCACAGTTGTGAGGCTCTTTGAAAGGAAAACAGGAACTATGTTTGCAGTTCTACAGTATGACCAGTACTGGAGAGAGTGAAAGCAACCCATAGTTTAATTTATAAACCACCTAAGAGCAGAATCAAGGAAGAAAAAGTAGTTCTGGTTCTCATTAAGAATTTGCCATCATCTGGTTCTCAGACAGTTGTTCTACTGGCTAGTGGACAAATGCAAAGAAAATGTTAACATCACTGAAGAGAATCGGACACAGAAGCGTTAGCTCAGTTTTACACCTATTTCCTTATTCCCCAACATAACTGATACTCAAATAAATAATCAAGGAAAAATAATGTAGGGAGGTAGAAATTAAACCCCAGGCTACCCAGCTTAAGGGAATTCATTTGCTTTCAGGTGGTTTCACTTTTGCCCTTGTAATAAGTAACTATGTATTAAAATATACTTTAAAACCCCCAATAAAAATAAGAAATAGCGGTCCCTTTTTATGTGGAATCTGTCATCTTGACCTATCTCCTTCGTGAAGACCTCACCTCCAAATACCGCCACATTGAATAAGTTTCGTTGTGACCTGTCTGGGAGCTGTGCAGATGCTCTACAGAAAAGCCCCACTGAACTTTAACGACAGAAGAGGTGATGTCTTGAAAAACCATCTCCCCCCTCTCCTGCCTTCATTGTCCATCTTTCTAGATGAGTAAAAAACCGTGTGAGTAACCTCAATACCAGGGAAAAGCATGATCCCTCTCAAATCCAAACTTTACCAGAATGTTTTTCAGTGCAGGACAGGTATACATCTGATATGGTTCTAAAGCTTGCACTGATGGCAGGCATCTATATTTTGTTCAGAAAGGCTGCATATACATGTATATGCATATACATGTGTATATATACATATATGCATATGTGTGTATATATGTGCTGTGTATACATGTATGTATATGTGTGTATATATATATACATTCTTTCAAAATAAAAATGTTGAAAGTGATTTTGCAACCTAGTGAAAATACACAAAAGCAGCCACACAAGAACAGAAGCAAAAATAAGTTCTGAATGAGCATTTGTTGAGCTCTCAGCTGCTAGGTAAAGTCATGTTGAGTACTTTGCACACTTTGTTTCATTTTGGGCTTGTAATGATATTATAAAGCGATTTTTCCCCTTTTACAGAGGAGCAGACTGAGACTCAGAGGCAAAGCCATTCACTAGCTCTCCCAGTCGGGGAGGAATTTGCTTCCACCATTTCCATCTTAAATTCACTAAGAGAATTACCCTTTAATGGATCTAAGATGATTTTGGAGGAGGAGGTTGTCTATAGCATCCACTTCCAAGCACGCTGTTCTTAGCATAATGTTGCAGAAAGTGCTGGCTTACAAACCCCCATGCCCCCGGGGCTGTGCTTTTGCCTGTGTGTTTCTGTGCTCCTAAAGTTGAAGTCAAACTTGTTAACATTCAAAGGAGTTTTAATTCTGCCAGTTATAGACATGGAGTGAGAAGGTATTCCCAAGTGGATCTCTAACATCCACAGTAGAAACGTTAGAAGGAAGACACTCAAGTATTCTTTCTCACTCTTTCTTCTTACTAAAATGTGTCTTTGAAGTTGGTTGGCCTGAAATCCCAGGCCTTGGCACTGCCACCTCTGGCCACACCTGCCAAAACAGCCATTGAGAATCAGTCACAGAACTTTACGAACACAGGCACTTCTAGTGCTCCAGGATGCCAGCGCCATAGCCTAGACAAAGAGTCCTATTCACTGTTGACGGTGTCTTCAAGCTCTGACTGCTCCCTCCATGCCTTTACCATTGTCTGATTCAGATTCTCTGTGATGTTCCCTCTCGGTGCTCTTGTTCACCATCTTAGACATGGCCAGCTGCAAGGAAACACTAGATATAGCTTGAAAAATTAACGTTGGTGTAAAGTTGTGCTGTTGTCTTTTCCCTTTAGGATAAATGTCCTAATCAGAGATGTCAAAATAACTCCAAGGAGGTTAGCTTTAAACCTAGAACAACAATGACCTTAGAATGAATCCATCATACAGAAAAGGAAAACACATTGCTTGAGCTAGGAGAAGTTCACCGTGGTCAGACCAGAAGAAGGGGTAAAGTGACTGGCTGCTTCCATTAGTGTGAGTTCCTTAGAACATCTCAGTTCCTTGTTCAAAGGCACACAAAATGATGCTACTATTCACAAAAGCTACTTGGCCAAACACTGCTAGGTTGCCACAAATATGTGGAGAGGGGGTGTCTCTGCTGATGCAGAGACAGACCTGAGGAAGTCACTGAGTACAGCGTTGACAGGCTCCCTTTTTTTTAAAGTATGGCAACAAAATTACTTGTCAGTGTGACATCTGCTGTCACATTCCTTTGGCAGAGTTTAACTGCAGATCAGAGCCTGTAACATGTGGCCCATCAGATGACTCATCTGGGTGCCTGGGCCTCTGTGACACCAGCTTAAGACTGCAGCCGATGGCATCTGTGTGTTGACAGTGAATGCATTCATTCATACACTTCCCTAATTCAGACCTAATTCATCCCTGTGAATACCTGTTAGACTGAGATGCAGGAGAGTGTTGAAACAACAGCCTAAGAAGCTACATGGCCCTTAACTGCAAGATTTACCACCATCACAAAATAATCTTCATGATGGTGTGGTTTGCTACTGAATTAATGATAGTCCCAACTGATGTAAGCCGCTCAAATTATAACGGAAATAGAAGTCTTTTACTTATGTGAGCCAATGAATACTATTCATTTGAATAGTTTTTGTTTAGTTGTTCTTGTATATAAACTTTATTCCTCAATTGTGGCCAGTGCTCTTAAACCATCCAAGGAGAGTCAGGCAGACTTGAAGAGCAACAACCAAGTAAGTTCCCTGTTAGAAAAACAAGAACTCTTCCAAGTCACAAATTATCATTATAATACCAGTATGGGCCTCAGCCTGGTTAAAGCATTCATCAGAGATGAATCATTACAGGTGGAGAGTCAGGGCAATGACACAGAAGATCATTGCAAACGATGCCTGAGCTATTTGCTGTGGGATTGATGGGGCAATAACTTCACTCAAAAATTTCTAATGTTGCAAGCTAGACATGAAGTAGGCTGCGCTTTGTGATTTGAAGTGGAAGCCAATGAATCAAGCATCCTCTGTGCTAAGGATTCATTGAGGCATTTTGCTTCATACTTGGACGACTTCAATAGCATCCTAACAACTGATCTGGTCTGTAGTCTTTCACCACTTGAGAATATTCTACCCACACTGCCATATCCACACCTGAAATGGCTCCATATCAGCCCTCAGCCCCAGCTCCTAACAAAACCTATTCATCATCAGGCATGATGGTACACACTTATAATACTGGCACTCAGGAGGTTACGGCAGAAGGATTGGGCTCAAGGTAAGCCTGGGCTAAATATCACGTACAAGGCCAGCCTGTACAAACTGAGACCCTGTCTCAGAATGGTCCCACTGCTCCCAAAAATTACCATAAGTCTTTGGCTGGATGGAACTTAACCTTTCCAGGTTGACATGTCTCAACTTCCTATTGCCTCCAAACTGGTCAACTCAGCATCCTCATGCCTCTTACCTTTACACTAGTTTCTCTTAGGTTTTACCTCATCCTAAACTTTACTTAGCCTCCACATCTTCCGTAGAGTATTCCTGAACCAGCCCCACCTTTCTCCAAAACAATTCATTCATCCTCAATGATCTTGAACACATACCACATGGACATAGACATTTTTATCACAAAGCCCTTACCTGTTCATCTAGTGCTCATTTCTTCCTTTGACTGATAGAATCTTTGCATTTGACATCATGCTAACCTGTTCCAGCCACATCTGTTTAGCATCCACTATGGCACATAACTTAACACTAATAGAGAGAAGAGCCCACAGGTATTCAGCTGCTCTGCCCAAGTCCTTTATAATTCAAGGGAATGTGAATTAGTTTTGAAGTTTGGATGAGGTGAGCAGGAGTTAGATCCTGTTTGTCTTGTTGCTGCAGCAATGTAACCTTTTATAAGAACTTCTCAGCAGTAAATTCTTTGCCTTTGTAAGCTGTATATTCAAATTTCCTTATAAGCTAATTTTAAAAGTATGCTTTCTGCCTTCATCCCCAAACCAGAAACTCTCTATAGTTTTACCAGATTCTGTATTAATTCCTTGACTTAGTTGAAGTAAGTATAGATAAAGACATTTCCCTTGAATTTCACAAGACCTTTAATTTGAAACACAATTTCCATCGGCAACTGGACAGTGGTTAGGAGCATGCAAAATCTCAGATGTTTGTGCCTCAGCTCCTATTATCTCCTTGTGGAAACCTCTGTGAACCCCACATACTTGGAGGTGTTCTGATTACATGTGTGCTAAGAGGAACCAAAGCCAGACTGAGCATATTAATTCAACAGAGAATTTTTAGATTATCTAGAGTATGATCATCTCTACCATTTCACAAACTGGAACAAATTAAAACCAGGATATTTTGATACCTTGGAGGCTATTACCAAGCTCCCAACAGGCGCTGACAAGTGTTTGGCATGCTGATATGATACCCATGCCACCAAAAGGAAGACAACAACTGCAAAGAAATGTGTGACTTCACCAAAGGCTTCCTGACTTTACACCCACCCCTGCACCATCCCTAATCTCACAGCCAAACTCTATTAGACATCATCTTCGACTGGGCAATTTCAGATTCCCCTGCCTCTGACACTGCCGCTGTCTAATCCATAAGTGATGCTCATACCCAGGTAAAAGGAGAGGAGAGGTGGGGAAGACACGGTGACAAGCGTTTTAGTTGCAGCTCACTGTTGGGGAGCGAGGCTCTTCCTAGAGGAGAGGCTGGTGAGCTGACTGCATTTGCCTTTCTATTTCTTCTGTCACCCAGAAAGTGCATCTCATTACCACAGAGTCAGCACACACACGCATGTCAATCATCTCGGGGCCAGATGCGTCTCTTTTCATCACAATGTGTTCTATAGCTGTCATATGCCATGCCTTACTCTGAGGCATTCTCTCAGGCTACTTACTCCCACAAGCTCCTAAATGCACTGACATCCCACCTAAAATAGAACCCATAGCCCTCCACTTAAATGCATCCAGCTTCTGCAGCCAATCAGATGGATCAGGAAAGCAAAGGCCTAAGACATTCCAGGCAACTGGAGTGGACAGGTCTGTTGCTGAGTTTTCACTGTGCATGTGTAGGCCATCTATATCCAATATAGACTAGGACAGGAGGCTAATCCCATGTCTCTCTCTTACAATGCCTGTGGGGTTCACAGGGACTGGCTTTTAGCCTAATGTAAGGCCACCCATCAATAAAGTACTTATGCATTATCATCTATTGATGTGGACTCCTCCTGACCTTGCTTGCACTGATGGGACATGTTCATTGCTGTCACTGCAAGACAGACATGCCTGTTCAGGATACCTGCAAGCCTGACAGCTCCATAAGGGATGGCTGGCCACTTCCACAATAATTGCTTGACCTTCATCAGCGTCCACAGACAAATGCCACTGATACCTGATAGTTGCACAGCTTCTTCATTTTTGCCATCCCACAGGGTTGCTGTGATAGAAGCAATGACAGATCGGGGAGGGGGATCTCCAAAACCATCTGTTCAAGTGCTGTAGTCTGGTGGTTCTCCTATTGTCCCACTTACATCTGGAATCCTGAATCCCAGAGCCCTAAAGTCATTCACTGAAAAAAAACATTAGCTAAGACACCATGTTCAAAGCCCTGTGTGAGTACTGTACAATAGAAAACACGATCATTCGTGAACTGGGTCCACAGGGAGTTTATCAGCCAGTGGAAAATTACAGACAGAATGTGAAACATTGTCTAAGATCTGGAGTCCTTCAACACCCAATGTTCAGTGTCTTCCAGGTGGTGGGACTCAGGAAGCCTATGGAAAAACAAGCATTCAGGACCATCTTTGCCACCTGCAAACTCCTCTGCCAGATTACCCCCAAGAGTCCCTTTCCCACGTGTGTCTGATGGATTAAGCAGAGACCTAGCTAACCCGAAGCTCAGTTCAGAGAGGGCTTGTAAGAACACAGGATGACCTAGAACACCACATGACAGTGAAGTCATGGACCAGGCCACCATGGCTCACCACTGGGGGACAGTCATTGGTGACAACTTGTAGTGCAATGCACAGTATGAGCAGGAGAAGTAGCCCCACACTCATGCCCTATGACACTTCTTGGGGGTCCAATTGTTTAGAAACAATTCATAGTTGGAGTTTTGCAAATTAAACCTGTCCCTAGCAGTGTATACTGAAGTCCCTACTTTCAGATTCTGTAGACACCCTGGATATTTGTTGCTCCAGGACATGGTGTCTTCTATCACTGTAACCATATCTAACCACTTGCCTCCTACAGTCATCCCACACAACCCCTTTACTAATGAAAGAAGCCACTGGAGGCAAAGGCCCTGTCCTGTCCCTGGTGCAGAGGCTGAAACCCCTAACAACACACTGCATTTAAGCTGTACATCTCATCTTTCTGATTTCAATCCTCATAGTCATATCACCACTGTTTGAAGAGTTTCAACCCTTTATTTACTAACCTAACTCTCTGAAGCCTTTGACACACTGAAGTGCCAGGACAAATGTAGCTGGTTGATGGCCTGCCTGGGAAGCACATACTGTTTTCCTGTCTCCAAAGTCTGGTCTGTCTACCACATTAATGAGAGGATACTTGCTTGAAGCTGTTAGTCCTTCAGAGTACAGAGGTCAAGAAGCTGACCTTGACCTGAGCAGTGAGTAGGCTAGCAGGGCAGGGTCAGAGAAAAGGATAGAGGATATAAGGGGCAGATTGTGGAAGGGGAATCCCCAGAGCTCAGCAGGGCATGTAGAGCTCCATTTAGGGGAGGATGTGATGCCTCTGGTCCACGAAGGCCTTAAGTATTAAGAAATCTATTCTTCCTGTTTCTCCTGGCAGAAACTGCATGTTTACACCTTTATCAATACCTGATTTTATTTTTGAATATGGTAACTTCCCCTTCCCTTGGTGAAGTCAGTACATGTGTAGCATTTTCTTCTTTAAGCATTCATGCCCTAATATTTACGCTATGCCCCTAAGCCCTGGCCTGCTTGTAGATCCTGAATGAGTTCCTGAGATCATTCTTAAACACAAAGTCACAATGTGGTCTTCGTCTGTGCAAACAGACCCAGATTCAGCTGGCTTCTCACCGCCGGGCCTATCTCTTGCAGATTATTGGAACCATTCCACTGATGCCTAACCCAGGGCCTTCGAGTCAAGCAGCAAGTGGCACTCAGGGCCTTCAAGTACAGCCTATCACGCCCCAGCTCCTAACAAATGCCCAGGGCCAGATCATTGCCACGGTCATCGGAAACCAAATCTTGCCTGTGATCAACACCCAGGGTATCACCCTGTCGCCCATCAAGCCTGGCCAGCAGGTAAGGATCCCACACCAAGGTCCCAGTTCACTTCTCCTCTCCTCCTTTCCCTTCTTTGCTCTCAATGTAAAGTAAATTTTTCATTACAAAAGATTTAATAGTTTCACTAAACCTAATGTGTCAATACTTACAAAATGACACATAGATTTATTTCCTACTCTTAGCAAATATAAGTAATAACATTAATAGCTCCCTAACATAAAACCAGGAGCATATTAAATTATAACAGGTACCATGACCAAAAGTCAGTTACAATGTGTCCTTCTTAATCTAGACCCAATATACTTTTCTGTTTGTTTTTTAAGTAGAGCCAAAAAGAAGCACAAACTACTTAATCCTTAACTATAAATGAAAAAAAAAGTTAAACACAAAGCAATCCCAAGCTGAAGCTCTGCTGCAACAGTTGTCTACAAATGAAGAAATGAAAGATAGGCAGTTCTACTCAGTAATTGCACTAAAATTCTGATGGCAGTTTACTTTTTCATTCAAAGACGAACCGAGCTTTTTCGTGTGTGTGTGTGTGTGTGTGTGTGTGTGTGTGTGTGTGTGTGTGTGTGTTATGCTAGAAGTTGAGCATGCTGCACTGAAGAAGAAAGATGTGGTCCTTGATCTTCATGGAGATTTTGGTTGGCTAGTCCCTTCAATGAGCAATTTTGATCATCTATAGGAAGACTCAACTGAATGCTAGCTAAGAAACAGAGAAATGCTTTCTAATCAAGGGGAGGATGGTGTTATGTGGGACATGGACTTATATAAGCAGAACCCTTTCCCAATAAAGCAAAGAAGGGCCTGTAACGGTGTAGGAAGAGTAAGAACTGACGAAGAAAATGAATTAGCAACACTCCAGAAAGTAGGAAGAGTAAGGGCAAAGGGAAAGAAGATGTGCTGAGGGACCAGGGAGTGGTTCGTGGGACACCATAGGACAGGCTGGGGACAGTTGTGGGTGGGGTACATAATCAAATCAGAAGGCCGAAGTTTTATCTCTGTGTGCTCTTGAAGATGTCACATGCCAACATCCTGCTCAAATTGTCTCATTTGCAAAAATAAAATGGGATGGGGATGGGGATACCAGTATCTACCTCAAAGAATGTGTGGAAGAGGGTTAGAATTGTGTCTAGTAGACAGCAGACTATAATCCAGTCAATATTGCTGGGTGGTGCCTCTCTACTGCTGATGGCAGTGAAGATGCCACCCTGGGAACCATAAGAGGTGGGTGTTACACAAGAAGGAGTTACATGCTCAGTTTTTTCCCCTAAGAAAATAAGTCTGATGCAGGGCGGTGGTGGCACACGCCTTTAATCCCAGCACTCAGGAGGCAGAGTCAGGCAGATCTCTGTGAGTTCGAGGCCTGGGCTACCAAGTGAGCCCCAGGAAAGGCGCAAAGCTACACAGAGAAACCCTGTCTCAAAACACCAAAAAGAAAATATGTCTGATAGTGACATGAAAGTCGAACTGAAGTGATGACATTTCCAACATAAACTATTTAGGGGACAATAGTGAAAACCAAGCAAGCTATTGGACACCTATTGGACACCAGCTGACAATAGGAGTCTAGGTCATTTACTGAACTGAAACATAAAGGAGACCCCTAGAGATAGCCTGAAGAACAGGAAAAGGAGCAAGATCCAGGGACTTTGGAAAATGCCAGCTCTTCAAAAGTAGAGGAGAGGAAAAAGAGATGATGGACAAGTAGGGGAGGAATATGGAATGAGACCACCTAGCACAAGAATGACGAAACAGTAGGACCTGGGCAGGCATTAAATGTTGCAGAGAAGATTTTGGGTAGATCACATTTTAAAGTGTGGGTCAGTTCTGTTTTAAGTACTTTGAGTCAAAGTTAAGCAGGGCTAAGAGCCAGTTTTAAGGCTGGGGTAGACACTGAGGATAGAAAGAATGTGAAGGCTAGCATCCCAGTGGGTAGTTGGGTGTGATGGTTTGAAAGAAAATGGCCCCCAAAGGGAGTGGCACTATTAAGAGGTGTGGCCTTGTTGGAAGAAGTGTGTCACTGTGGGGGTGGGCTTTGATGTCTCCTTTGTTCAAGCTTCCCCCAGTGTGACAGTCTGTTGACTTCCTGTTGCCTGCAAGATGTAGAGCTCTCAGCTCCAGCAGCACCAAGTCTGCCTGCACACTGCCATGCTCCCCACCATGATAATAATGGATTGAACCTCTGAACTGTAAGCTGCCACCTCAATTAAATGTTTTCCTTATAAAAGTTGCTGTGGTCATGGTGTCTCTTCACAGCAATAAAAACCCAAACTAAAACACTTGGGATAAGGCTTTGATTGTTGTTGGGAGACTGTAGGATATGAAGCAGTTGGCAGGGAGGGGAAGGGATGGGGACAATAGAGCACCAGTATCATCATTTGCTACAGCAAAGAAAAGCCCCTCCAGAGACCTCGGCATCACCTGTGCCTTTCCACCTCAGTAGCACTCGGGGGCTATGCATAGAAACCCACTTGTTTGCTCAATTAGTTTTAAAAATATGTTTACTGGAAATATTTTTTTGGCCAGCAACCATATGTCAGACAGTGTACCTGGAAATTAGCTCTGTGGGTAAGCAAGACAGTCACCATGGCCTCTTCTTTCACAGAGTTTACAACCTAGCAAGGAAGATCCACAGACCTCAAAGACTTATTCAGATATGTAACCACTCCATGGTGGATGTCATGATTTAAAAAAAAAAAAAAAACTAAGAGGAATATGATACTTAAGCAAGAAGTAGCTGTTGCCTGGAAATACACATCATGGAAACTAGGGTCTGTGTCTCTCTCTGCACTAGAAGTGTAATCTTGGCCAGTGGAGCCATTGTTCTTAGCTGGACCCCAGGCCCAAAAGAGGTCCCTGACAGACCCACCTTTAAGTTAAAGACTTTCCTACCCACAATCACCTTTTGCTATTTACAAGGGTCCATTTGATTGTTTGATTCTCTGCCTTCAAAAGAGGCAAGCTTCTCTCTCTTTCACTAATCTTATTATAGCCCAGGCTAGCCTGGAGCTTGCTGGGTAGACCAGACCACCTTGAACTTATGGGCATGCAGCTTCCTTTGCTGGGATCAAGTTGTGTACCACACGCCCAGCCCCTCTGGCTTCTTAAACTCTAGTTCTGTTTGTTTCAGCCAGTTCATAATTATCTCTTATTATCTCTAGAGAGAAAAATGAAGCCCGCCTCTCTTCTCACAATCTGATTTTTAAAATTTTTAAAAATTGAAAAACTATTTCTGTCAGCAAAGCTAAGTTCTAAATTGTCAGCAAAGGTGATAAATTCATTAGAAATCATCAGCACTTAATGTAAAGTTGCTCTCACACTCACCTTGAATCTCAAAGGTGGGTATATAGGTATATGGTAGAATTAAGGGGCCTAATTAATAAACAGAGACACTTTTCAACTCTGCCTACCATGGCTATCAGCAATATTTCCAGTCTCCCCAAGCACCCAGAAACACTTCCAGAGCTTTCCCATGCCATACATGTCTCCCCTGGATTGAAACCTCACTACTACTGAAGGAACAGGTGGCACTCCACTGTTATGGCCTGGCAAACTCATGTCAGTCACAACTAGTATCCCAAAGAGAGGGAATCCCCTTCACAGGTATATGTGCATGCATCTCTTACACACCTGTGTGCATACTTGAGAAGTCAAGAGCACAGCTGAAAGGAATGTTGGGAAAGTCACCCACTCCCAAGTCACAGCAGCCACCAAGCCTCTTCTTTCCAGCAGAGCCAGAGTCTGCCCTATTCCAAGCAAAGCGGAGGGAACCAAGGTGAATGGTAGAGATCAGCAGAAGAGTTTGTCTTGGGATTAGATGTAACTGAAACACTTTGGAGCATGAAGTTAAGATATGCAATTGGGCAAATCACCAATAGATATGCAAGTTTAGGTCCTGGATACAATGGCTATGATCCCAAGCATCAAAACACTCCCAATCAATGGTGAAAGCCAGACAATAGTGTATGACAATAGTGGCCTTCACTCTGTCTTTAAATAGTACCCTTGGCATTGAAGAAATGTACTGTGGACAAGCACTAAAACTAAAGGATCTCTACCATCCAGTAATAGTCATCTCAATTTATTCTTTTGAATGATTGATGACAAATGCTGGGTCTCATAAGAGCACAGTTGTGACAGTAAAATATGTCATAAATTAAAGGAAATCCACATGAAGTACAGAGTTCTTAGGTTGGATGACCTGGTATGGGTCACTTAAATTTTTTAAATAGTACTAACCATTCCTTAAGCTTTCTATTGGCCTACCACTGACCGAAAGGACCTGAATGAAATCTAAGAATGGAATCTTTAGCACTCCTCCTGAAAGATGAGAAGAGCCTACCAAGTTATTACTGAAACACAAAACAGTACTTGAGAGTACATCAGGATCCAACAGTTCTAGGTGAAGCTCCACAGAATCTACATCAGAGAAGCTTGACGACCAAGGCAAGAACATAGAAGAACTAGATGTAAAATAGAAACTCTTTATGTATGAAAATGAAAGTATTTAGTAGAGCCCAAAAGCAGCCTTTTGTTCCTTGCCCTGGATTTTGTGGCTGCCCTGGCTCTTGAGGTTCATTTGAGTCTGAGAATGGCCCCCAATCACACATTTGTCCTGTGAGTGATTTCATGATTCTTTCATATGCCATTGTTCTCTCTCTCTCTCTCTCTCTCTCTCTCTCTCTCTCTCTCTCTCTCTCTCTCTCTCTCCCCCTCTGTTTTCTTCGTTTCACTAAATCCTAGCAAATGTTGAGAACTTTTGTCTCACAAGGAAAGTTTGAAAAGCAAATGTTTCAACCTATACAGTTAAACACCAACATTTTAAAAATTATTATGATACTGAGAGATTCCCATACAAGTAACCTTCAAAGTAAAGATTCTGGAGTTTTCTTCTGAACATTCAATGAGACCAGAAAACCAATAGCTGAAGCAACTTAGCTCAGCTCTCTTAAAATGCCATGTGATCACCCCATTCTATCTTTCTCTTTTCAAATAAATGCAAAAATACTCTTGCTTATCAGTTATTATCTCTTTTTTCCCCCTTTTCAGTTGTCTTACTAACTCCCACATTACTCGTCTTTTGTTTTGATGAACACAACACACGCCAGTGTGGCTGGCCGTGAAATCTCCACCACCACATTCATCAGAAGGACACTCTTGACTAAAGAGATGAATTTTGCCATTTTTATCCACCTTAAAGTATTTCAGGACAGTCAACTTAACCTTGGTATTCTTCTTGGAAGTGGTGTAACTCTTTTCTCAGGATCACCACAGACTCAACTCTTCTTCATGTCCTTATAGTGCCTGGCACATGCACAGACAGACCCAACCCACCTCTCCCTCAGACAGCCCACCTTGACTTTGCCAAGCTTGAGTAGAGCACATGTATATGGACCAGACATCCTCCACTGGCCTTTGCAGGTCTGGAGAGGTTTTTTTTTTCCCACATGAATTTCTCTGTATAAATTTTACTGTTGCCATATATTTCTTTTCCCAACTTGGTAAGCACAGTTTGCATTTTCTTTCATTTTTCAAGACACTTGCTGCCCATGCTTGTTTTTATATCATCAAGGAATTAATGAAAGGTGTTTTATTCTAGAATCTAAAATACTATAAAGATAGCACAGGCAAGATACAAAGAACCAGCCAAGTGGAAAAATCACAAAACATCTCCCAGGTGCTGCCATTTCAACGTCTCTTTGTTGAATATATGGAACACCCTGGAAGTGCCAGCCAATGCAAACAATCCCATGAAGCCAGCCTGTGGGAGCCAGCATGAGGGGTCAGCCTGAGTCCTGTCCTCCCTGTGTGCCATCTCGTGTGCGAGACAGACGTGGAGCCTCCTCTGGCTAACGAGGACTGTCCCTACCTTTCCTCGTGTGCTTGCTCCCCATGCTTTCAGCCTATCTGCACCTGGCTCCCAGCACCAAAAGGGCAAGGAAGTGATTATGTGAACTCAGTTACAGGTAAACTATAGCTCCTTTAAGAAGCTTCAGTGAGCAAACAGAGAATTTTATTAGACAAAAGGACAACACCAAGAAAAGTAACTTTGGAGTACTATAGCACCAGAATGGAGTCTATCAGAGGCTATCTGTACACAGATCCATCTGAAATGTGTCCTCAGATGATACCAGTTACCCAGCAATATCATGTTATTCTTAAAATATGAAGTTTTAAAGACTTTGGGACCTGTAGAGAATAATATCTAAACTAGAAAAAATACTCTAAGCTTCTTAGGACAGAAATGAAAGTGGGGTGTGAGTGGATAGATCTGCTCTAAGCATTGGCAGCTCTGTCGGAACACCTCACTGGTTCCTGTACTCCCAAGCAGGGCTCTCCTTCCCTGACTTGCTGGCCCTGCACAGGTGGAGGAGCACTGGCTGGTAGTCGGCTCCCCAGGGCTCATGGCTGGTATGCTCTAGCTGTCTTGTCCCAGGCAAGTCACTTTATCTTCAGGAATCTGCTGCCTCCTCTACAAAACACCACCATTATCTAATATAGAAGCTATCGTTAGGTATGCACTTCCAGTTACTTATAGCCTCCCTTTTCCTTTCATAAGTTATTCTGATTGCTATGTCCAGTTGTGTTTTAGGTTTTGGGGTTTTTTTTGCCAATACTTAGGCAATGCATATACATATACATATATATATATATATGATTTTTGAAATTGTCAGTATCTTAAAAAGCAACATAATTAAATCAAGTATTTAATATTTTCCTAACACTGCTTTTTAAAAGTATATTAAATTTTTTATGGAACCAGAGCTCTTTCATGAAATAGCTTAGGTCTCTTTTTCTTTTCTTCTTTGGTAAATATATCTCTAAGCATAATTTTAATAATTAATAATAAATTCTTAAAAATTAATATGCCAAAATCAGTAAAGTTTGAGTATCCAAGACACAGTGCCATGTTCATCTAGAAGCATTGCTGTTTGCTGGATAGAAGGTATCTTATTTAGTCTTATATTGCTCTGATGGAGTACCATGACCAAAGGCAACTTGGGGAGGAAAAGGTTTATTTCGCCTTACAGTTAAGGTCTATTATCCAGGGAACTCAAGGCAGGAACCAAAGCAGAGGCCATGGAGGAATGATGCTTGCTGGCTTGCTCAGCCTATGGTACCCAGCACCATCAGCAGCCCAGGGGTGGCATCACCCACAATGGACTGGGCCCTTCCACATTAATCACAAATTAAGAAAAAGTGCCAAGCCTTATCCACAGAGCAATTTGGTGGGGGCATTTTCTCAGTTAAGTTCCCTCCTCACCAACTGACCCTAGCTTGTGTCACATTGACATAAACTAGCTGCACAAAGGTAAATGCTGTGATACTGTCGACACCCTCTTTTTCTGAGGAAGAACTTTGGAGGGAGCTCGCTAGTTTATATACCACACAGCTCCCTCTGAGCTCACAGCTCTTCTAGAATTAGCATCCAAGTATCCACACTGGCAACTGGAATCAGGAAGAAAGATGCCATCACGGTCTACCCAGTATCTTACAAGTCAAAACCTTTAATAATTCTTCTACTTTTGCTGAACCATCTGGCAGAACTCAGGGAAGAAATCAGGACCCCAATGTCCTTTAAAAGAATGTTTTCTTTGAAAGAAAAATACCTTAAATTCTAGCAAATCTTAAGTTACTCTTTAACTGCATAGACGTGGAGCAAGTTCTTTTAGAATATTACCTTGCTTTCCTCTTGGATTTTTTCTTCTGCATGGAATTATCCTCAAACCCCAGCTTGTTTTTGCGATGCCTAAGTGACAGTGCAGCCTGGTCATGCTTTTCTTTACTATGTCATATGTACAGAAGCAATGTTTCAATTGATTACGGTCCTGTCCAGTTCCTGGATGGCACTTTACCACAGCGAGAGCCAATCAACTATTGATGAAATGGAGCCAGAGGACTGCCTCCTGACTCAGTATCTCAAACCCATAAACACTCTTGCCCTGTACCAGTCTTTAGAAGATTGACATAAACTATCTATCACAATTTATGAAGAAAATTAAAATAGATTTAATCTTTACTAGGCATCCCTACAGCATAAAATTTGTTGGATTTAATTGTTGAATATGTACTCAGAAAATTAGCTAATTACCTTAGGTGGTTGCTTGATGCTTATTGATTTGGGTTCCTGTGTCAGTTATGATCATCTTTGGCTCACTTCATTTAGAATATCTAAGTAACAGGGGTGTTTGCTTAAATTGTAACTGCAGGCAGTTCCATTGAGGGACAAGTGGGCACCTATATTCTGATGTTCAGAAGTCATATGGGCCGGTTGTGTATTTATCATAACCATGACAGGCATATGGGCTGTGCAGGAATAGCTTGTGAGTGTGGATATTGCTATTGACCACTCCAGAGGGAGAGGGAACAATGAGAAACAGCTTTAAGTCCATTTCTAAGGTCACCCCTTACTAGAACTGCTGGAATGGCTAGAAAGACGTTGGGATGTTTAAGAAACTGATAAGCCGAGGTGCTAGTGATGATGAAAGAGTAATGGGAATCCTTACGCATTACAAGTGTCGATATAAATGGACAGCCCCTTTGGAGATCAGTTTTGAAATTTCTTAAAAGGTTCAACACAAATTTACTGTGTGGTCAGTATTTAAAGTATAGTTCTCTTCTTATTTTCATTGAAAACACACACAAGTAAACTCAGACTTGAACACAAATGTCTATGAAAGTTTTATTGATCATATTCCCAAACTGGAAACACCCAAATATCTACCAACAGAAAATGGATAAACAGTATAATGTATGTGTTGGGGGGAGGGGAGACTTGTAATGGGAGTAAACTACTACTTAGCAGTCAAACAGGATGAGCTACTAGATCACACAACAAGATGGATGAATCTATAAACAGTCTGCCAAACAAAATAAGGCAGATTCAAAAAGGGTATGTCTTATATGATTCCATTCCTAGAACTGCGCCAAATGAATCCATCGTGAGAAAAAGCAGGAAAGTGGCTGTCAAGGCAGAGAATTGAGGGTGGAGATTGCTTGCAAGAGAAAACTTTGGGAAATGATAAAGTTTCCTGTCTTGATTGTAATGATGGTTTCACTGCTGTATCCATTTGACAGACTCCTCAGACTACATTTGAAATGGGTGTGTTTTATTATGGGAAAATTATATATCAAAAAAAGTTGACTGGAAAATGAACAGAGGAGAACAGAGGCAGATTGGAGTTGAAGATGACAGGCCAAGGCTGGTCTGTTCTGTGGGCAGCTCCCACCAAAGTTCACAGCCTGCTCTGATTTGGCTCCCAGGATGCCCCACTTTTATGAAAAACCTTGTCATGCCTTCTAGTGTGAACCAAATATCACTTACAATTAACAAGGTCGCTGCCACTGAGGCTAACATTCCACTTTCTTAGGGCCCTGAGCCCCTGAAACATCTTTATGGAAGGACAACACAGGATGAGGGAAAGATTCCTCCAGGACCCCTAGTGGACCCTCTCTCCTTTCCCCTTCCTTAACCTGCATCTTCTCATCCAGGTTCCTTGCAATCTCAGAGCCACATTCCCTTGAGATCCCTTAAAGGAATAATAAGTAAACAGACATAGAGACAGCCTTCCTTCACAGAACCAAAGTTCAACATTTTTTTTTAAATAAATTAGTTCTTCTTTGTGTCAGTGTATCCGCCTGCTCAAGCCCCAGGACCAGACTTCACATGGCCAGAGACCAGCTCCTCTACACCAGGAGGAGGGACCTAAAACATCTCAGCTCCTCGGTGTGCTAGTGTCCCTTGTTTGTACAGAGGCAACAATAGTGTGAGAATTCAGTTAAGCAGTGTGTGAACACCCTTAACCCGGTGGCTGACACGGAGTAAGAAAGTCCCTGAGAGGCTAGAGAGATGGTTCAGTGGTTAAGGGCACTTGTTGCTCTATGAGGAAGGCTGGAGTTTGCATCTCTGCACCTTTATCAGTTGGCTCAGATATTCCTGTAACTTCAGCTCCAAGGGATCTGATACCTCCATGGGCACCTGCATGCACATGTGCACAGACACTCACACAGAAACACACACACACACACACACACACACACACACACACACACATAAAAAAATTTTTTTAAAAAAATTTGCCAAGTCTGGCAGAGTGGTACACACCTTTAATCACAATGCTTGGGAGGCAGAGGCTGGAAGATCCCTGAGCCCTGAGATCAAGGCCAGCCTGGTCTGCAGAGTAAGTTCCCGGATACCCACGGCTACATAGAGAAACTCTGTCTCAGCTCCCCACCCCAAGAAAAGTAGCAACTGAGAACTGAGGATATTGTCCTGACTGTTCCAATTCTTAGATTCTAGAGGACATCAGAAAGCATGTTACCAGTTCTGTGTAAGACACCCAAAAACCTGAATCTGGGAGAGCAGAGCTGCCAACCTAAACTAGAACTTCTCCTAAACTATCAGTTCTGTGAATGATGGGCATAGGCACAATTTTAAGTTTGAGCTTTGCATTTGGATCGTGTCATTTCATCAGACACATTCCTGAGAAGCCTCCCAGGTGTGTGGTAACTGTGTAAAACAGACAGAAAAGAGTCCAGCCACACACTACAACTGAGAAATGTCAAAAATTGGATGTTCTGGCAAGCCAAATAGGGAATTAATAATATATTTAGAGTTTCTAATAAAATGCCTGTCAAGCAAGCAACAATATATTATATATACAAAAAATAAATCCTGCCTGGGTATAGTGCTCTTCCCAAGAAGTATACACTGTATCCGTGAAAATAGAATATTTCACCCTAGATGAAATGTCTGTTCCCTAGCATTTCCCATAATGTTGCATTCATTTTTGTATTTTTTTTACATCCCTTATGTAGCTTCACCAATCTTCCCAGACATCAGTGGGTCAAGCAGGCACCCAAGGCAACCTTCTGCACCTGGCTCATGGCCAAGCATCCACATCTCAAAGTCCCGTGCGACAGGCTTCTTCTTCCTCCTCCTCATCCTCCTCTTCTTCAGCTTTGAGCGTGGGCCAGTTAGTCAGCAGTAAGTATCCTTTCTGGCTCCATCTAATCATGGTAACTGTCTTGCTGCCTATTGCAATCTCTCTCTCTCTCTCTCTCTCTCTCTCTCTCTCTCTCTCTCTCTCTCTCTCCCTCTCCCTCTCCCTCTCCCTCTCCCTCTCCTCTCCCTCTCCCTCTCCCTCTCCCTCTCCTCTCCCTCTCCCTCTCCCTCTCCCTCTCTCCTTTCTCTCCTCTCTCTCTCCCTCCCCCTTCTCTCTCTCTCATTGGAATGATGTCTGTGTCCAAGGCCATATGACTCCTTAGGGCAGCTGGCTCCCACAGCACATCCCTGCATCAGTGCAAGCTGGGAGCAGGCTCCATTTTCAGGGGATTCTGGTGTGCTGAGTCAGACAGACCTGCCACTTCCAAAGCTAGAGACTCATCAGCTTGCAGGGCATGAGCAAACAGCTCTGAGCTGAAATAACCAACAACAGGCACTCAGCTGGAGGGTCAAGCTGCTTTCCTGTGTGTTTGAAGTCCCCTGCCATTCTGTCTGTAGGTGTCAGAGGAAATAAAGGAGAGCATGCCTGTGGGTGGGTGTGTGAGTGAACAATAAGCCACCTTCAGTGACACATGGAGGCCGCTGCGTGGGCTGGAATCAGATGGAAATCTCCAAACAACCATTCACAAAATAAAACAAGCCTGAAGGCTGCCTCCATAGGAAAATGGTTACGATAGTCTATATGGTATTGTGGAGTCGGCATATGTCCCTAGGGAAGCCAGCATATTTGTCACATGCAAACAAAAGTATATGAAGGTGCATGGGACAATTAAATATCATTTACTTACCTCTGTATAATTTTTACTAAATTCGCATATAAAATAAGACTAGATAGATAGATAGATAGATAGATAGATAGATAGATAGGTAGATAGGTAGGTAGGTAGGTAGATAGATAGATAGATAGATGATTGATAGATAGATAGATAGATAGATAGATAGATAGATAGATAGATATTGCAATTCAGCAGGTATCAAGATTCCAATAGTCATAGGTTTAAAAGACCAAGTTACTGCATAGGCACTTGTGCCATAAATTAAGGATGCCTGTGTCAGTGGAGAAAAGAAACAGGCCTATTAAAGCTAAAGCATGAAGATCTTCACAAAGAATGGGCAAATCTGGTAAGACAAAATGACACTCCCCAAAGGAAAATAAAACACACTTGTTCAACAACATAGGTAATTTAGACTAGAAAGACACTGTGGGTGGGGAAGAAAATGAAGCACTATGGGAAGTGCTACAGTGTCCAGGTCCTTCAGTGCACTCTTGGACACTGGACACTCAGTCTTGAATGTGGCTCAACACAAACCAATGTGGGGGAGGGGCACATATAGAGTTTTCTCTTTAGTCTTCTGTCTAAACACACAACTCTATTTGGCTAAAATCCTTTGTCCCAGATAAATAATATCATAGACAAAATTAATCTTGTTGTATCTTCATATTTTCTACAAAGAAATACCTCATATGGTTATTGTAAGAAAAGATTCAAAATCTACTTGAATTCAATTTCCTGTGTGTTTACAAAATACCCATTTTAAATGGCAATTTTAGATAGATGATAGATAGCTAGATAGATAGATAGACAGATACACACATGGAGAGAAAGAGAGAGAGAGAGAGAGAGAGAGAGAGAGAGAGAGAGAGAGAGAGAGAGAGAGAAAGACTCCTTTATCACATGCATTTGAAGCAGAAGACATGGCATTCATATACAGAGCCTGACCAGGAAGGAGCCCATATATATATTAGAGTGTAGGGTAAGCTTGGTCCTGAAAACAAAGGAATCATAGGAAAATACGGGGGGGGGGGTGGAAATACATGAGATGTAAAAGTACAAACCACTCCACTAATGCAGAGTCTTACACATGTGTTATACTCAACATGGTAGGTGGACAGAGAGAAGGCTGCTTGAGGGACAGATGGGTGGGCATGGGATGTCTCTGGCCATTTGGCACGGCTGAACAAGGAAGGATTAACCTTTTTTTCAGAAATCTGTAGAGGAGACTACTTAACAGGCCAGATGGAATTTTTATTACCTAGTGGCCAACAGGTTATTCAACCTCTAAGTATATGATGAGTAATCATCAAAATAAAGAGTTGGGAGAGGGAAACTGCTCTGTTATGTGCATTTGGAGTGCAAGACGTGGCATCCATATGCAGAGCCTGAGCAGGAAGGAGTCCATACCAACTGTAGATCCTCTTTGCATAAGAGGGTCTAATGGCACCAGTGAACATCAGACTGCACAAACTCAGTGTGAACTTACAACCATTATAGATTTGGGGCATGTTAGTTAGTTATTTCTCTTCTGTGTCAAAACCCAATCAAAAAAAAAAATGTATGATAAATATTTATAGACCATATCCCTTTGAGTTCAGTAATTTGATATAATGGTTTGTTTCAGGGAAACATGTTTACTGGTGTGTTATCAAGCACACGATAAAGGATACAGTCTTATCAGCACCTTTCCACACAGAAAGAGGTGCACAGGTGCAAGTCTGAAAAGACCTGAGTGCAGGAACTTCTGACCCTGTGGAGTCAGGCCAGGTCGTGTGCTCACCAGCCCAGAGGCTCTTTCAACCCTATAGTTCGAGGATCTTTGTGGAAGTTTTGATCATATAGACATGGTTGATTATTAACTCAGTCTCCAGGCCCTCTCCCCCTGGATTTTATCATATTGTTTTTCTAATGACCAACCTCTTCTTGAAGCTATCCAGGAGCCAACTAATAGTCACCTAATTAGGACAAAAATATGTTTCTATCATCCAAGAAATTCCAAGGAGTTTAGAAGATCTGTGTTGGGAAGCAATGAGGATCATAGCATTCCTATAATGACTTATGACACTGTAAGAGTTTTGAGAGCTATGTTCTAGCATAAGGCACAAAGACCAAGAATATAATTCTTATATGACAGTATCACACAAATTTTGATCAGAATTATAGTTACTGAATCTTCCACATCACTGTAAAAGAGGGTGTTGTCCAACCTTTCATAGATTAAAAAATAGTATTAAAATATCTTGCTCACTCCAGGTAAAGGAGTACCAAGCTAATCCCTTGTAGTGATCAAACAAACTTCATGTGTGATGAACTCCACATCTGAGCTCAGAGTAACCAAATAAGCATTCTTGTGAGCACTTTGTAGCCCTGACACCCTTCCCTTAACTTTGCTCAGTTTCCACAGCTCTCACAGACAATTTTAATTAGCTAGGCTTGTTCTTCTTTTCATTTTTCATTTTTTTCATGTGTATGTGGTTTGTATACATGTGTTCACTTGTATATGGGTGCATGTGTGTGTACACATGCATGTGAGTGTGTGTGTGTGTGTGTGTGTATGTGTGTTAGTGTGAAGACCCCAGGATGATGTTCAGAATCTTCCTTGATAAATCTTCCACCTTACTCAGGAAAGTGGCATCTCTCAATCAAAGCCATGGCCAGTCTTAGTGGCTGGCTTGCTCTGGGAAGCCCATCTCTGCCAATATTTGCATTCATTCATTCAGTTCTAGAATTACAAGCAGTACCCCATGCCCACCTGCTATTTACACAGGTTGGACAACTTCTACAAAAGGACCACCACTTCTTCCTCTATTCAGAGAAACTCTACCCTAGGTTTCTGGGTAGGTTGCTGGATCTACTTTGAGAAAGCCCTAAAGATTCCTCTCGTGGTCCCAACTAAGCTGACTTGAGATCATCTTCAAAACTAACTTCCCCCAGAAGCAAGAGAATGGAAGGCGGGTTATCTTTCCCACTATGGAAGGTTACACTCTGAGGTAGGCTGAGGGCTAAAGTGGTACCCCACAGAAGCCTCCATCCACCATGTGCACATCTTTTTCTCAGGTAGAAAAATACATACCCCTTAACAAAGGAGAACTGTTGCAACAGCACAACAACCAGACAGTGTGAGAGAAACTTTGAGGCACAAAAACAGTAGCATAGTCATTGGAGTAGTTACAAACACCTAAAAAACACCGCAAGTATCCTCCCCATGCCTGAGACCCGTCCTACGGGATATATAGTCAAGATAAAGTTAACAGATGTCCAAAGATGGCTCCTTCTTTGGATGAGGAGACTTCTGTGGAGGCAAACCATGCAGTGCATTTTGATAGCCAAACTTTATGAGTAAGAACACTAATATAAAGAAAGCCAAGTGACTCATATCTTTTTGTCAATCAGGAAATTGCACAAAGATGCTGAGTCCTCCTCCTTACAGGCCTTGGTCGAGACCATCACCCTGTGTAAATTTAAAAAAAAAAATTTTCTTCTTATCCCTAGGTGTAGTGGGTCACACCAATAAATCCAGTACTTGGGTAGCAGAAAACATTGCTGTGATTTGCAAGAGCACACACACACACACACACACACACACACAATTCTCCTTACCACCTTTTTATATAAAACTAGAAGCATGCTCATTAGAGCTTCATGAAAGACATTGGATATATGCCTGGGACTCACTTCTCTGAACTCTGCAGTGGACATCTGAGCATCTACATCAACACTCTTCAGCATACAGGATCTCAGCATCCAAAGTGTTCTTTTCAACTCTGATTATTGTCAGTGATACAGTCAAAAAAAAAAAAAAAAAAAACTTCACGATCATGTGAACAGGTTGAACAGGTTTAGTTCCAAGGCTCAGGAATTAGCAAGGAGATCTAATCTAGAGAGGCAGTAGACAAGAAAAAAGATGAGAGGGCACATTTACCTAAAATTGCTGCCCACATCCTAAACTCGCCCACACTACCTATGCTGTGTACCTGGCAGCATAGGCAGCCACGTAGACTGTTGAAGGCCTTCCATAAAGACCAGTCCTTCCTGCACTAGTTAACTCCACTGGCTTTGGTTAATCTAGAGATGGGACTAGCAAAAACCAAAGGGTTATTTTCCACACAGAAAACTTTCTCTCCAATTGCAGACCGCACTGGCCTTCCCACCCCAGACTCACTGCTTTGCTGCTCTCCTATGCAGTGCACAGGGGTGGGGAAGGGAAAGGTGAGACCCTCTCCGGAGCCCCTGCTCACCAGGCCTGTCTACCTCATAGTCTTTAGAGCAAGCAGGTTTTCTGTTCCATGAAACCTGCTGGATGAGAGCATGAATGGGTTCAGGAAAACAGGGGCACAAAGAGGATGCCACACCCTGGCTCGGGAAAGCTGAAAGAAAAAGGTGGAGACAGATGCATGCAGGAGCAGGCAGATCCCCCTGCATCAGAACACCTGTACCACCTAGAAAATGTGCCACTGTGACACACACACACACACACACACACACACACACACACCCCGCCCCCGTGACTCAAGCCTGTCAAATTAAGAAAATCACCGTTCTAAAAGCCATGTCTGTACAAAGAAAGTCTCTGGCTTCTTTTTTATTTTTTAAATTTTGAGTTTTGAATGTCCTGTGTTACTTGCAAGGCTGCCCAACACTTCACCATCTCTGGAAGAGACTGGACCAATCTTTCCTTTCACTGTACCATTCTTTACCAGCCAATGCCCATCTCTGCTAATTCAGTATTCCTCAGCTACTGATTTTTTTTGTGTGTGTGTGTTGCAAGTAGACTTTTTTAAACGTTTTCTTAATCCTAATAATTCTTCTTCCCACCATGAAGTTCTTCTGTTGTTTGTATTTTAACATAGATATGCTGTAAATCTGTCCTGTTCATGTACTGTGGCCTTTGGTAATGACAACCACTGTGTCACCTAGTATTTCCTGCTTAAGCCCCAGAACCAAGCAGCAAGAATGCCCAGTCTAAAGTCAGGCTCGCAGTTCATCTTGGCCAGGCAGCAAATGTGAGGGCAGCTGGAGAAGAGGGCTGAGAGGCGGCAGTGAGAATCAGTTCCAGGTGACTGGACACAAGTACCAAAAACGTAGGTCCTCTGTACCGGAAAGAACATCACAGTCTTGCTTTTCCTTTAAAATCCCTTTTTATGTTGTTGGCAAGTAATTCAAAATATGTGTAAGCCTTCTGCACTACTCATTTGCAGCTCCTGATTCTGGGATTGCTTTAATGAGGAAATAAAGCAAGAGCTAGAGGCAGCCATGTGCGCAGATGTGGTCTCCAGAATCCTTTGTGAACCCCAAGAGCCTATCCACACAACTGTGCCGGTGGGATTTAGAATTCAGAGGACAGCCTCCACCACAACACACTCCAAAGTCTTTCATTAACTGAATATCAGATTTCTAGAAGGAAATGGTGGAGGGGGATGGGGAGACAGGGTAAGATGGATTTTAATTCATCATATCCAAACCAACTTTATAAACACCCCACCAAGCCCTGCCACACATGCAGGCTGCTACCCTG
This sequence comes from Peromyscus leucopus, assembly GCF_004664715.2. NCBI lineage: Eukaryota > Metazoa > Chordata > Mammalia > Rodentia > Cricetidae > Peromyscus > Peromyscus leucopus. The sequence continues at coordinate 44,210,098 of NC_051067.1, forward strand.
AGATGTTCTCCACTTGGAGGAGTTCCTTCTCCAGCCTGTGTGTCCCTTCCACAGCCCTTACATCCTCTGAGAAGATGACCCCTCCTGCCCCTCTTCCCTCCTCGGCATACCTGGGTTTGAATCACGCTACCAGCTTTTTGTTTTGTTTTTTGTATTTTCTTTTCCTTTTTTTTTAATTGAAAATAAATTTTTCCAGATCATATATTCTGATTGTGGTTTCCCCTCCCCCAACCACTCCTAGATTCCCCCCTCCCCTCCCACCCAAATCCACACCGTTTCTTTCTCTCCCTTATTAGAAAACAAACAGGCAGCCACAAAACAATGATCAAATGAAAATGAACAAACCAGAATAGGACAAAGCAAACAGATGCAAAGGAGTCAAACAGAAATCACACACAAAAAAAATGCATAGAGACACAGAAACACACAGAGAGAAATTCCATAGGAACACAAAAATCATGAATCATAACATATATACAAAAGACCTGTAAGGTAAAAAAAAAAAAAAAAAAAAAAAAAACTTCCAAAATGCAACTGACTTTGTTTCCTGTTGGTATCTACAGCTGAGCATGGGACCTGCCCTTGAGAGTGTTTTGTAACCTCAGTGACACTCCCACCACCAGTTCTTGACTATTTCCCGTCATTTTTCTGCAGGTTCTTCATGTTTTAGGACTGGACCTAAGCCCAAATAAACTATAAGCACCCTGCCTCCCCACTCCACTCAGAAACGAGGAGTCACTTAAAACCACTTACAAACTGACTGCAGTGGCCAAGCCATGCCTTAATCTCTCCATAATTAAATATTAGTGCTATGAAAATTCTAAGGATTTCCCAAATAATCTTTCTGAGTTGCCCTGTTTGGCCTTGGGCTGGGGTTCAAGGCTCCTCTTGCTTCAGCACCACACATACCTGGCCAGTAGTTTATTTTTAATGTGAAGATACATGTGTAATGTATACCTGTATTATTCCTCCAATTAACAGTGCATGTTCCACAGCCTGGGGGGATGACTCACCCCACCCCACCCCACCCCGTCCTGAGAGAAGCCACACACACACACACACACACACACACACACACACACACACACACACAGCACTCTAGGCCCTTCCCTAACAGACACACAGATACCATCTTCCTTATTTAAAAGCATTTTAAAAATTGTCCCGTAGGAGGCAAACTCCCTTTAGTAACAGCCAGAGAGCACATAATGCTGAGAGGCCAGAAGAGTATCATAGTCTACCACAGTCCTGGGACAAGAGCAGAAATTCACGGAAATTGATGGGTTGCTGTGCAGAGAGAGGAAGAGCAACTTTCAGTGAAGTCAAAAGAGTGAGGTGAAGAACAATAGAGATGCCTTGCCTCAGGACCAGCTTCGCTACAGGCAGCACTGAGCTGCACTGAAATCTCCCACCAGGCCCGGCCCATGCTGGCTCCAGCTTGGTGAACGCTTTCATTTATCCAGGGATCAGTAGCCAGGGGGGAGAAAGTTTCATTCTCCAGCTGTTGTGTCATTTCCCTTGATAAGTCCTAAATTGACCGCGTTATCCGGCACCAAAGGAGCCTTCCTGTGGTAGGCAGTTTTTATTATGTGCCCTTTCAGGAGACAAAGGCAGCTGTGAGGGTAAACCGCTATGGGGGGAAGAAAGACAATATTACTCTCGCAGCTTCATAGCCATGCTCTTCTGAGGGGTAATGCGAACATAAGAAATGAGGCGAGATTACCATCTATTAGCCTGGCTACGTGGCAATCAGGTGAAAAGAAAAACGCAAAGTGCCGTTTCCTTCATGGGCCATTGATAGCATGGAGAATTCCAACTAAGACGATTCAAACAGAAACCTCCTTGTGTTTATGTTTTTGCATAGTGTATGAATGAGCTTACAGACAAGGTAGGGCTGAATCCCTCCAGCAAGAGCCTTCCCTGGCTGGCTGCTGTTGTTAAGCCCGAAAGATGTGTGCTCTTGCTTTGGGAAGTGGCAGGGTAAATGGGAATGGCTTTATCTGGGACAGAAGGTCCTTGAAGGATGGCTTGTGAAGGAGGAAGGATGAGAGCCGAAGAAGGTACCCTGATGGTTTCTCCATCGCTCTATGGCTGCTCAGTGATAAGCATACTGACAGGCTGTGTGTTGACATGTTGATCCTATTTTAAAAACATCTCCACAGATCCTCAAACCGCAGCGGGTGAGGTGGACGGGGTTAATCTGGAGGAGATTCGAGAATTTGCCAAAGCTTTTAAAATCCGGCGCCTGTCCCTTGGCCTGACGCAGACTCAGGTGGGACAAGCCCTCAGTGCCACAGAGGGCCCCGCATACAGCCAGTCAGCCATCTGCAGGTAACGGGCTCTGCATGCTGTCACTGGCCAGCCCGGGCCTTCTTTGTTCTTGCAGCTCAGCTCTTCTTCTTTGGGTGGGCAAACTGGAGGAACAGAGCATGGTGTTAAGACTGGGGTAGTTGTGTGTTGGGACTGGTGACGTTGATGGAAATGGGGTGTCAATGCAGAGTTGAGGGGTTCTGGCCTCCTAACTCCTATCAACTCCAAGATCTTCCAAGGCTGACAGGTTGAAATGTGCTGCCCTGGGCAGGGATCTCCTTTCTCCTCTGTGCCCCTCCCAGATGAGAATGCCAACTCCTGTCCACACAGTGGACATCCTGAGGAAAAGCAGAATTGCTAGTCCATCCTACTGTTAACTACCCAGAGATGGCTCCAAGGTTTCCCATGAGACACACATTCTAACCAATTTCTCGATTTTCTGGGAGACGTTTATCGTAATTTGCCTGCCCAGACACAGCTTTATAAGCAGAAAGGAAGGAAAGTAGAAGAAGAAAAAAAAAGGAAAAGAAATAATGAAAAGACCTGTTTTAAATGTCTTACAAACGGTAGTGAATCTGGCCTAACTGTACCCACACCCTCCCTCCACATTAAAGAAATGACTGAATCCAGCCTTGGTTGTGTCTGAGTTGATCCGGGTTAAGTCTCCAGGAGCAGCCCCCACGCATGCATGTGTGTTGCACTAATCCCATGTTTATGCATGAGGTAACGAAGGCACTCGGTAGGAGCTTTTTCCTCTTGGGCAATGCCTTAGGAGTCCTCCTCCATCAGGAACGGCCAAGAAACCAACTCTAAACTCATTTAAGTGGATTTTGTTCTTGGTGATCCATGAAATGCTGTCTTTTTATCTGCTCTTTATACTTTTAATGTATTCCCCAAAGGACAGAAGTGTACTTTTCCTGCAGTTTAAGACTAAGGTTATAAATAACATCAGTATGGGGTGGTAGCTTGCAGCTCACATTTTGCTCAATGATTTTCCATAAAACCCATTGATTGTTGTTAAATACAAAAAGCACCATAGGATCCTTTCACTTGTATGGTCTCCCCTACTGTTTTTTCTTATAAGATACCTCCCTGTAGAAAATAACCTTTATTCAGTCTATACAAGGATACCACTGCTGGGAAATTTATATCAAGGCTTGTATATGTTATTCCCAACAACATGTACAGAAGTATCAACGCTAACAAGCAGCATCAATGACGGGAATACTGTCTCTCTCTGTCGGGAGACATTAATTTTGTTTGGTCCTGGTGCCTTGTGATCAAGGCAGCCACAGGTTTTTACTTTGATGCCAATTTGCCATTGTTGCTAAATTCCTCTTTGGCTTATTTTAGCTCTAAAAATGTGATTTTCTTTTATTGACTGAAGTGCTCTCTAATGTTTCAACTCATACACACACACACACACACACACACACACACACACACACACACACACGGATTTCTGGGCATCCCCAATCAGATATGCTGATTTGTTAAGTCTTCCCCAGAGGGAAGCCAAAAATACTGTAGCATGCAGACTTCTGGAAATGTTATTATCGTTTAACAGAGCAGACCCCCAGACTTCGGGGCTTTATCCAGTTTCCAGTGTTCTAGTGATGCTTTTTGTGATGCTTTTTAGAAGGTGTTTATCCAAATTTTAAGTGATAAGTCTCAAGACTTTACATTGGAATGTTCTCAGTGAACTCAAAGAGTTAAAAAACTGTATATCAGTGTCTGCACACTGAGATGTCACTCTGTGCTAATTGACTGCAGTGACTCCGAGGTGCTGTGCAAGCCTTCTTATCAGAGGCACAAAAGGAAGATGAAACCGATATACCAGACATCCCTTTCACAAGCTCTGTCCCTTGGTGCCACAGCCCTGTGAGACCAGTTGTGATGCTATCAAGAGTTCAAGGCCCAGGTTTTTATGATGAAGGGTAGCAAAATGCAGAAGGTGGCAAGTTTGTCCCAATGGTGGCTTTGGGGAGCCTGCCACAGATGACAAACTCATTAATAATACTAAGTGATTAGTTCACCTTGCTCTGAGGGCAGGTGAGCTTCTTCCTTCCTTAGTAAGACTGAAATAAACAAATGCCTTCTCGAACTTTGTGTGGAAAGGAGTGCCAAGGAGTTAAACCCTTCATAGAATTTGTACTGCTCATCTCAACAAAGGGATCTAAAGACACACTCCACCCACTCAGATCCTGGCACAGAGGAAGGCCATCCTGGTCTCTCCTTTTGCAAGCATCGTCAAATACACCAGATGATTGCTTCTCAACAACATGGAACACCTTTCAAAAGAGAAGGTCTGTGCCCACCATTGTCAATAGGAGGGACATGAATTTGGACTTAGAATAAAGAAGTAAATGAACAAAAGGAACTGGTCCCCTTTTGTATTTCACTGACAGTATGGATTTAGTACCAGAAGGACTTTTTAAAACACTCTATATAATTTTGTCCAGGATGCTTCATATTTTTTTAAAGTAAATGTAGCAAAGAATTGCTGATGGCAATTGATACATAGAAGACCTCATTTACAGAAAATGATATCATTCAAGTACAGTTTGCAGATATCCCACATTAAACACAGCATGATGCCCTGGTACAAAAGTGCACCATTACACTGGATGGTGATTGGAAGGCATGAGGTGGCCTAAGCCCACCCAGGGGTGGGGCATTCCATAGTAATTACAATGTATCCAGCTGTTTAGGCCAGAACTGGAAAGTAACAATTGGTCTGTATTTTACCTGGACAGGGAGGCATGCAGTTAAGTTACATATGGGGAAAATTGTTACCAGAGAGAAAGAAGTTAAAATAAGACACAAGGGGAGAAAAAAAGAAGCATGAAGAGGAGCTTGGCCCAGTAGCCATACCAGACTATGATAATAGCTGTAATGTTTTTCAAAACCAACACAATAGAGAGGAAAACCAAATGTAAAACATGATCATTTTAAGTGAAAGAATATGACAACTGTTATCTTGAATGTCACTTTCTTGGTTAATTTCTGCCTTAAGAATTCTGAGAGTTGGGGAAATGAAGCTGGAAACAGCTGAAAAGGCAGCTTAGGTCTCAGAGTTTAGAGAGAAAAGGCTTGCGAGTTGCTTGTGTTTCCATAGCGTATGCGGGTGCTTTTTCCCCTCCCCTGTCCGTGTGCTTGGGGATCTGCATGGCTGGCATGGAGCTCGACGGGAGGGTGGGTGCTGGCGGGGACAGGGCTGGCTACCTTGCAGCTGGCTGCTAATCTGGAGTGAATTCACCCTGCCAGGCAATCAGGCAGGCAGGCAGGAGGCCCACCCTGGCAGAGGACTCAGTGTAAGACTGTTCTTTCTCAATTCTCCCCCCAGACACACCATCCTGAGAAGCCACTTTTTCCTACCACAGGAAGCCCAAGAGAACACTATAGCTAGCAGTCTGACAGCCAAACTGAACCCTGGCCTTTTGTATCCTGCCAGGTTTGAAAAGCTGGACATCACCCCTAAAAGTGCCCAGAAGATCAAGCCGGTGCTTGAGCGGTGGATGGCTGAGGCTGAGGCCCGCCATCGAGCAGGTATGCAGAACCTCACGGAGTTTATTGGGAGTGAGCCATCCAAAAAGCGCAAGCGGCGCACCTCCTTCACACCCCAGGCCCTTGAGATCCTCAATGCCCACTTTGAGAAGAACACACACCCCTCAGGGCAGGAAATGACCGAGATTGCTGAGAAGCTTAACTATGACCGGGAAGTAGTTAGAGTTTGGTTCTGCAACAAGAGACAAGCCCTGAAGAACACAATTAAGCGCTTAAAACAACACGAGCCCACTTCGGCGGTCCCCCTGGAGCCCTTAGCGGACTCTCCCGAGGAAAACTGCTAGACACACCCACCCGTGGTCGGAAGGAAGCGCCACAGAAACTAAACACTACCCTGAATCTCCACAAAAAAAGAAAGGAAGGAAGGAAGGAAGGAAGAAGAAAGGCTTTAAAGACACCCTCAATCATCATCTCCCTTGTATGTAAAAGACTAAAAAAGAGAAAAAGAAAAAGAAAAGGAAAAAAAACAAAACTACCAAATGGGCAGAATGGTTTATACATGTCCGTTGGTTTTCCAAAAGGAAAAAGAAAAGGAAATTTTAAATTTTTAAACAAGAAATACACCCCACGGAAGGAGTATGGATTGTTCCCTCCCTAACCTGTCTCCCTAAAGCCAGTTTTTTAAAGCAAACCAAATATCCACTTACTTTTTTCTGTATATGATGAAAATGTGAACACCTTTTAAGGAAAAAGAAAAAAACTAAGCCAAAAAAAAAACGAAACAAAAAAACCACCACCACAAACTTGTATCTGTTCAAAGCGAATGCAAGCCTGCCACCTGGAGGAATACCTGCATCCCTTCAGGGCCTAAGTGCTGATCACTGCAAAACCTATTAACCAAAGTCGGAAACACTGCAAATGCTGTTGCTCGTCTACTCGCCTCTGCGTGGAAAGTTGTTATCAGTTTTTACATTTGTACCAACAGAAAAGTAGGACGCCTGCTTTCTCCCACCTTTCTCTCTTGTCTCTGCCACCAGGGTGGGTGCCATCGTTGGAATCATTCTGTATGGCTCACTCTCTGTCAATTTGCTTCTTAGCAGAAGTATTTTTTTTTCCAGCCCTGAATTGTGTTATTTCCTATTGTTTTGTTTTGTTTTATGTATGTGTGTGTGTGTAGGAGGGGGAGCAACCTGGATTGTGTGCCAAAGCATTCGTGGCTTTCTTCTCACTAGGAGTTGTAGGTTTGAGAAAGAAAACGGAGCTCACACCTCCCTTTCTTGACGGTTTCTCCACCTCCCTCTCATGTGGCTCCCGGGATCTTCTGGAAGGTAGCAGAAGTGGGAAGAAACAGTGCATTTTCCACTCTGATCCTGCAGAGATGCAGGAAGGACTCCAGAATAATTAGGGCTTTGCTGGGTGACTGTCAACACCAGCAGAGGCTATAATTGTGCTCACGGTCTAAACCAGAGATTGGGATTTTTCTCAGTCTACTAGCCACACAAGTGGAGAGCTGATCTAAACTAATTCTGTAATATAAACATAAGCTGCACATATGGTTCATTACTTACATTCGTGTTTTGCTTCTGTTCAAAGCAATTTTTCTCAGAAGTCTGATAGCCAAAGAAATGTCTCAAGGTTTCAGTAAGTGCGCGCGCGCGCGCACACACACACACACACACACACACACACACACACACAAGCATGTTCATATCCATCCACCTCACACAAAGAGACAGGCCACAAAGAAAATGACGGTGACCTAGATTGTTAGAGGCTGCCAAATATCCTGTTAGCCTCACCTTGTCTGTGACTTCCTTCAGCAGACAGTGTTGGCAGACATTTGGAGCTGGGATACACCTGTTCTTGGAATATATAAATGGGGCAGAAATGTGACAGGCAAATTTAAGCAATTGGAATTGGGCTCTGACTTCTTGACTAGAAAAGAAGTTTTAGCAACCAAGTTTCTCCAAGAAAAGAAAAAATATACAGAAGCATCTCATAAAACATATCAGAAAAGCCTTCACTGTTAGAACCAGCATATTAATTCGTTTTTAAAAGAGCTTCCCCAAGGCATGGGCCACGAGACCCAAGAAGTCCACAGAATGGGCTAAGAGGGAGGATGGAAGGGCAAGGGAATTCCTGGAACCTGCAAATGTTTTCACCCAGATAAAGGTAGAGGGTTCTATTAAAGGAAGCAAAAGAGAATCATCAATCTGCTTATTGTCAAAATGTAAATATTCCTGAGTAATTAAAAAGCATGTTCATTTACTGCCTAGAGGCAAATCATGAGAGGTAAAGAGAAACCACACCTCATTGCCTAGTTGATTGCAAAGACCATTTCCTTCTCCGAGCACACTCCTCCCACCCAGGGCTTCTGTTTTTTGTTGTTGTTGTTGTTCTGTTGGCTCCTTTGCTGGTTATGAAAATAGGGCAATGTAATAGTCCTCTCAACTGGTTCAATCAGCAATCATAAAAAGTCCCAACAAGGAAACCAAGTAACAATAATTCTGGAAGTGAGAGAGTCATTAATAAAAGTGTTTCCATGCCACCAGTCTGATGTTAATTGGACCACAACCAGCCCGATCAGTGCCAACAACATCATGGTAGCATTTCACCACCTCAAAAACTGCACAGATACCAGCAACCCAGACACCGAAAACTTTATTGATTAAAACAGATTTTGTATTCTCCTAGGACCTGCTCCAAATTCCATCAAGAAAAGCTCCCCAGGAAGAGAAGTTAACAAGATAACATATGACAGAAGCTAGATATTTAAATCTGAACCAGCAGCAGGCACTTGAGGCCTGCTAAGTTCTGAGATCTATAATTGGGAGAGCATAAGTAGAATAATGAAAATATAAAATAAAAATAATCACCCAGAGTAGAATAAAAAAGACATGAATTCATCCCATGGTTGTAAAACTATTCATGTGCAGTGATTTTTTTATAGTTTTATAATTTTGTATTGTTTTATAAATTATTTATATAGTGTTGTAATGCTTCTTATATTGATTTTTTTACTGATGAATTTTTTGCTACAAGGCAAAAAAGATGCCTGAACAGATTCTTAGGAATATAAACTGTACTTGGGAACACACAAGCCTTCAGGACCACACCCTACTGCTTAATTTTATTAGACGTTTCTTATTTCCTCTGGTAAACAACTTCATATGCCAATAACATCTAAGTGTCTTTCATGTTTCCATGAACTGAAGGTTAAGGTTAAGGTTGCCACCAACAAAAATTAAAAGCCACTTTGGGCGTATGCATTGTCTTTCAAGCTTCTGTAGTCTTTCTCACACATTTTAAAAATTGTTATCATCTTCGTTTTCTTCATCAGTGATGAGAAATGACAGCCAATGCTGTACTTTACACTTGCTTGTGGGGGTTGTTTTCTCTTCCAACCAAGAAGATATGTTGAGTAGTTAAAAGTTTCACTTGCCTTTGCAAGTTCTGGACTCTTTATGTCGTGATCACACAATTACACACACACACCACACCACAAAAGAGAACACAAAAGCGGAAGGAGCTGGGGGAAGCAGAACAAACCAAGTAGAGGCGTGTCAAAGAACTCAAGCTGTAACCAAAAAAAAATCCAATTGCCTTTGCTCTCTTCTCTACGCTGGACCAAAGCTCAGTATGTGTAGGTATATGCACATTGTGTAGATATGGCTAAATGTTGCTGACAATCTTGCAATACTAAACTGTTCCTATTTTAAGAAAAAGAAATCACAAACTGTTCATCAATGTTTTACCTCAGCACTCTACTTGTACCCAGTTAATGATCAAGCATAAAAACAATGGAGAAAAAGGAAATTGATTTTCATTTCCATGTCTGACTGTAAAAAAATCTGGATAATATTTTGTAATGAGCTTTTTTGTCATGTGATTTGCTTGTCTTCAACTTGAAATTATGTGAGGCACATTGGCTTATTTGTTGTTGAGAAGTGATTTTTATTTTTTGTTTTTTAGTTTTGTTTTTAATTAGTTATTTCGTCCTCTGTGCTGTGATCTAGACTGGTCACCAGGGTCACTTAATGAGGCACTGTAAAGACATCTGCTTCTCCATGCCTGGAGCAGGCAGCAGGAGAGAGGGCAGGAAAAGACTGGGTTGTTCTGGAAAACAAACAAACAAACAAACTCATCATGACAAGACATTGACATGATAGACATGTGACCAAGAAGCCAAACTGGATATTGAAAAGCTCCTTACTTGTTCTAACACTGAAACCAAAGCTGACTTTTCTGCACAGGTTGCTTAATGTTTAAAAAAGAAAACAAAAACTGTACTTAATCGAGAGCAATATCTGTATGGTCGGTAAAGCTGCACTTTGTGTATTTCTTAACAGCTTCAGATCTGTCACTTTTAATTTGTACCATGAAAAATAAAGACTTGTTTGACATGAACTTTGGGGCTAAGAATGTCTCGCACTCAGGTATGTCACTCAAATTGTAAGCATTTAAGTCTACATTAGAACCCCAAAAGTTGAGAAAAGGAAATATATTCATTGGGATGCTTTCCATTGCATATTATAGAAATCCAATTCAAGTTTGACTAGACGACAAGGCACCATGTTTCATGACTGAATGGGAAGTCATCCTGTATATGTCTGGTCATCTGCCTGTGTCACTTGCCTTTCCTCTAATTGTCCACCCAAAGGTGTTGAATCATGCTCCTCACTCTAGTCTAAATGATGGTACCAGGGCAAGGTGTGCCTAAATCAAGCATTTGGAATTACAGGTTCACTCTTGTCTAGGTGGGACATGGGATCCCACAACAGCACCACAGGACCACCAGAATGAAACAAGAGTCTCCCCAAGAAGCAGAAGCTGGAAGATGAGACATGGCAATGCACAGATACAACTGAGAACTACTGCAGTCTGCTGCTTTACCCAGCTGGGGGCCAGATGTTGCAGAGAGCTTTGCCAGGATGCCTCTTTCTGCTGCTCTGTAATATCATGCATAAATTACAAGTTTTACACGTCTAAAACATACTAGTAGGAGGAATGAATTAATTTTGTTATGCAATTTACTTATTTAAAAGGAAGGTAGAATCATCTTGTAACAGCCCTAACTGTCCCAGAACTCCCTTTTTACACCAGGCTGGCCTCGAACTCACAGAGATTTGTCTGCCTCTGCCCCCTAAGTGCTGGGATTAAGGTCATGAGCCACTACTACTTAACCATCTCTTTTTTCAATGCCAGTTCAACCCCTAATTTTAAAATTCAAACCTCCATACATTTGATGACCTTCAGCAAATATTTCTCCAGGTTCATGGAGACCTGTGTACCAGCCTGGCCAAAATCTGAATGCCCATGTAGCATAATGGACAACCAAAGAAGCAAGCTCCAAGTATGGCCTTAAAAGGAGCAAATACTGATGTCTCTGCCTTCATTGGTAGGGGAAAGGAAAGAAAAAAAAAAGACAAACTAACATAAAACAGCCAGAGCCATTTTAAGCTTTCTTTCCATATAGAAGATTCTAAAACTAGTTTATGAGGCTAGGCCACAATATGGGCTCTTTAAAAATACATCATTTAAAAGCAATCATCCTATATTCCACAAATATCTTCTAAGCACTTTGTGTGCCAGAATATTCCATGTGCTAAAGATTCAGAAATAGGATTGTCTAAAAAAAAAAAAAAAACACCTCATTGTGCAAAAAACAATTATTTATCTTGAAATTAAAATTAGCCTATGTTTTTCATAATACAATCTACAAATAAAAATAAATCCCAAAATTAAAAATGGTGATATGTTCACTTGAAAGTCAAGAAAACATGACTAAGAATCAAGTGTAGACTTAGAAGATGGTCACCTGCATAGCTGGTTGGTTTTCACTCTTTGGCTCTTTGAGGGACCTGACCCCAGCTCCCAAATAAATCATAGTCTTAGCCTTCCTTATGGATGCTTGGCCTTAGCTTCACTTATTTCTATCCATCTTTTCTTAAATTATCCTGTCTACCTCTTGCCTCTGGACTTTTATCTTTCTCTTTTCTATATACCTTTCTTTACTTCTCACTCCATGGCTGGCTGTGTCGCTGGGTGGCTGGCCCCTGATGCCTTCCTCTCCTCCTTTCCTGTTTCTTGGTCTTCCTCTCCCCAGATTTCTCCTATTTATTCTCTTTGCCTGCCAGCCCCACCTGTCCTTTCTCCTGCCTGGCTATTGGCCATTCAGCTCTTTATTAGACCAATCCAGTGTTTTAGACAGACAAAGTAACAGTTTCACAGAGTTAAACAAATGCAACATGAAAGAATGCAGCACATCTTTGCATCATTAAACAAATGTTCCACAGCATAAACAAATATTACACATCTTAAAATAATATTCTACAACACACCTGTGTCATTAAATGATTCCAAAAGCTATTTTTGGTGATGATTCCCCCATGGAATGGATCACACAGACACAATTTAACCAAGTGGCAAGGGCAGCAAAGGTGAGTTTGGTGAAAATCTACAGCTGGACTTACACAGACGCTTTGCGTCTCAACATATAATCAAATTCTTCTCTAGTAAAAATGGCTCTGGCTCCATTGCCCCACCCTTTGAAAGAAGTCCAACACAACAGTGTCCATGTGGCTCATTTACTGTGCTCTCAGGGAATCCATGGTCAAAGGGAAAAACTGACACCTACCGATTATTTACTACATTGAGTAAAAAAAAAAAAAATGTTTTTGTAAAAACTTAAATTTCCATGATTTCTTAAAGAGGATCATGAATATAATTTGCTCTCCTTTTGGTAACCTTTTGTTTACTTTATCTTTGTTAGTGGATAGATATTGACTGTCCAAAGCAAAATCCGGGGAACTACTCCCAATCCCTTATACATGCATGTCCAGAATGGAATGAAGCAGGAGGAAGCCATGGTGGTCTGACTATCAAATGTTCTTCAGCCATAGGTCACTTAGAGGAAGGAATGTGAGTAAAAGATAGATTTCTTTTAATGGATAGTTGTGATAAAATTAGCTAGCCTCTATGCAGGCAAGAGAGAACAGCACCTGAACCATTAGAATGAGCCTTGGCACCAAAAGGACAGCAAATTGGACTTACAAGATGAAATTTTAAAGAGAGATAACCACAGAGGAGGGACAATGAGGGGAAGAAAAGGGCCAACCAAAATGACCCAACACAAAATGCAAAGGAGAACAGAATAACAGATTGTAGTCGTGTAAACAGCTACCACTGAAACTCTAAAGCCCCTAGGGAAGGCAGTTTACCGTGATGAACTGAACCCTTCCATCTCTCTTCTGCTTGCCTCTGAACATGCAGAAAGGGGCCTCATCACAGTCCCTGTTGTGAGAAACTTACATTCTTAGAGTCAAAGTTTCACTCATTCTGTATGATCCACTATTCACTACGATGCCCAGTCAATGAATTGTTCTTTCATTAGTAATTCTCCACGTTTATATCTATGGTTTCCTTCCTTCAAAATATGCCTATTCAAGTCCTCACTCCTAGCTGTACTCTAAATGCATGAGTTTTTTTTAAGGATGGGAAGGGAAAAAAAATGAGACAATAGTTATCTCCATAATCCTCTGTATAGCCTCAGTTTATCAATGTCTCAATAACGAGAAAGGCTGAGCTGGATGAGGCATTTAGTCCCCTAAGTGGGCACATCTACCAGCCCTCCCGACATATTGATTAGCTAATCGATTTTTAAGATTTATAGAAACATACTGCCAAAGTCTCTGGGCTCTTCCAAGACAGTAACATTAAGCAATGTAGAGAGGTGGGTTTCCCCTGTCCCAAAGGCTTCCTCCTGCCATTCAGGAGTTTTAAATGCTCATTAAAGGTAGCCTGTATGCCATGCACTGAAGATGATCTAACAAAGGTTTACCCAGGGACCAAAACAGAATCATTTGTAATGCCACAAGCCTGCACAAAACCACCTCTCTCCAGTGTTCAGAAATTGACGGAATTTTAATCCTGGAAAGGACTTGAAAAGCCACTACTGATGCTCCCAAGTGCTAACTGTTGCTGTGCGGTCTCTCATTGATCCAAGTGAAGTTAGAAAGTAGCAGAGAGCCAACAGAATAGGTTTTCTTAAAATCCAAGTTCAGTCAAGGAAGGCATCAACATTCTGACATTACATCCTTCCAATTTGTGGATTATGGTTAAAATATGGTTTATTTTATAAAATTTTGATGATGGTAGCTGGTAGTTATTTTAAATTACATTTTCAATTAACAAAACAGAAAATGATAATTACATATCTTCAAAATTATTTTTGAATTTTACTGGCTTAGTGAAATTAAAAATCTACAAATCACTGACTTTCCAAAACACTGAAGTTCAGAGAAACAAAGTGACCCACAAAGCCAGTTAGTGGCACAGTGTGGGTGGAGAGACAGATTCGCATTTCCCACAAGCCCATGTTGCCTCTTTTAAACTCCCATGATGCAGAGAAGACCATCTCAACCCTCAATAGTATATATTGCTCTTATCTTAAAACTTAAATTTAAAGTTCTTTCCTATTTGGGAAATCTTTTTCAACTGTTTAGGTCTTGGTAGAATACAGAGGTCAACTCCCCCTCCTTGGGAACTACGGGACTCTTGAGTGAAGGCCCAGGCAAGCATCTCAGATGCTCCTTTCTGGAAACTGTTAACCTTGAAGGAATAGCTCGGAGGTGCCAAGCCCAGGAGATATTTTGTTGACAGCAGAACTGAGAGCCATAGCAGAAATAAAAAGAGACCATGACTACAGAGGCACCTCCCAAACCAGGCCCTTCCCTAACATGGCCTTGGCTGTGTGCCATTGACACCCAGGCCCTCTTGACCTTGGCCTTTCCAGCCTGGTTCTGCAGGCTTCCCACTGATTCTGTTTACAGCCTACAGCCCTATTGCAGCCCTCCCCAGTAAGCACTGACCAGTAGTGGGTGTTTTCACCTAACTACTGTGAAAAACAAGCTGCTTTGCTTCCCTAGCCTGTCCTCTATAATTGCCATTTTATAAAGCAAAAATACAGAAAAATCCAGCTATGTTTGGATTTCAGATTAACAACAGATAATTTATATAGTGTACAACAATATTAGCAGTATAATAAATAACATTGTCTCTAACTGAAATAAAAACTTAACTGGGCTCTATAGGTTTAGTCTGGCAATTCATGGGCCAATAGCCCTACTATATCTGATTAGACTGCATCTCACAACATATGTAACTCACCACACAAGTACCACAGTTCCTGGTATGCTCTATTTTCTTTCAAAAGAGATATACGGGCCGGGCAGTAGTGGCGCATGCCTTTAATCCCAGCACTCGGGAGGCAGAGGCAGGTGGATCTCCGGTCTCCAAAGTGAGTTCCAGGAAAGGCGCAAAGCTACAAAGAGAAACCCTGTCTTGAAAAACCAAAAAAAGGGGGGTGGGGAGAGAGAGAGAGAGAGAGAGAGAGAGAGAGAGAGAGAGAGAGAGAGAGAAATATTCCTGTTTTTTCATTATCTTTTTGAGTTTATAATATAATTAGATCATTTATCCCTTTCCTTTCCTCCTTCCAAACTCTCCCATATTGTGGTGATATATTATGTACCCTAATTAAATTTGCCTTAAGATCAGGGAACAGAATAATCCACTAGATTAAACACAGATACCAGGCAGTAGTGGCACACACCTTTAATCCTAGCACTTGAGAGGCAGAGATCTGTCTGGATCTCTGTAAGTTCAAAGCCACCCTGGACTACGTGAAATTGATCCAGGCTAGGGAAGAAGCAGAGCCAGGCAGTGCTGGCACACACCTTTAATCCCAGTACTTGGGAATCATATGCCTTTAATTCCAGCACTTGAGATCTCATGCCTTTGCTTTTTAGCTGAAGCATTTTTGGATGAAGCCTTTTCAGGCTGAGGAATCCTAGAGGCAAGATGTGGTAGTGGCTTGTTCCTTTGTCTCTATGATCTTCAGGCAAATTTTATTAGGGTACACAATATATCATCACACCCATATATCTCTTTCTTGCTTTCTTTTAAATTCATGACCTCTTTCTTTATTAACTAGAAATACGTGTGTGTGTGTGTGTGTGTGTGTGTGTGTGTGTGTGTGTGTGATTCTAAATACATAAATACAACCTGCTTATTCTGTAGACTGTCATTTACATGTATATTTTCATGGCTGACCATTTGATACTGGGTAACTAGTTGGTGTGCTTTTCTCTGGTGTAGACTATTTCTCCTACTCTCAGCACTCTTTAGTTGCCTGTAGTTCTTTCTATAGGGTTGAGACCTCATGAACTTTCTTCTACTCCTGGATTTTACCTCCAAAGATTCTGATTTAATTGTTCAGTGGGACCAAGATATGCTGCACAACTGCTCCCTTAGAGGTGTTAACACGTAATCAGGATTGAGAACCATTAAGCTAACGGACTTCATTGAGCCTACCCCAATATACAGCACTGATCACAGCATCTTTAGTTAAACTTCACAAGATGTACCTAATCAACTTCAAGCACAAAGCAAGCATGGCCAAGTCTTGCTGGGTAGGCTATAGACTGAGGCTCAGTGAAAGGGCCACCTCATTGTGACTATTTAGGTCACTAACTAGAAAACGTTTCTAATACAAGTTATTACTAGTCCGATGATGACTTCAAATTGCACAGTCTTAGTTTAGAAGCCAACTAAGTGTTAACTCTTCCCTCCCCAGTTCAGGTCCTCCTCAGAGTGGGAGTCTTGTCAAGAAGGAAACCAGGTCTGTGTTCTCTTCTCCCCCAAAGCCATATCGAAGTACATGGAGAACCTTGGCTTGTCCAATAACTAAATTAGCATCTTATTCTTGGTGTAACTGAGTGTAGACAGGCTGCCACTGCCAAAGATTCTACTAACAAGGGAGAATTGGAGAGAAAATGAGGAAATACTTCATTCCTTTATTCATTTTCTTCATACAAATACTGACTGACCTCTTCCTACATTTCACACAACATTTAAACTGCTGAAAAGACAGTGCTGCACAAGGAAGTTCAGCCCTCCATCCTCATTGGGTTCCCATTCTAGCCTAAAGAGAAGAGCAGCAGGAACAAGAGTGGACTCGGTCAGCTTTGGGCTAGCCTGGATTAGAGATATGGTTATGGACCAGATAGTGAATTTCTTCGAGGTCCTTTTCACTCAGGCCCTCAAATTCTCTAATGACTCCAACTACTGCAGACCTCTTCATCTCTACATTCATGATACGCAATTCATTTTTCATAAACTCATATTTATGGGCATCAAAAGGATGATAGCCTGACAATGACACTGTGATGTCATGAAGAAATGTGCTGTTCCTCAAGATTCCCCAGAACATGTTTTGTCTCATGAGTGGCATGGCATCAGGGGAAGACTCTTAACATGACAGGGGAATTTATAACCACAGAGAAAGGCTGGGGGATGTAACAAAGCAGGTGGGTTTGCTCCAAGCACATAGCAAAATCAAATTCCTTATTTTTTATAGCTAATATATACTAACAAAAGTTAAGGTAAAGAAATAAAAATCAGTGTACAAAATGTCAAAGATAAGTGAATAGATAATAATAGAAAATATGTGATAATAAAAAAACTGAAGCAAATACAGAAACTAACTCCAAAACTAAAACAAAATCCAGGCACCAAACTCAACCTACCAGGATGCAAAGTCACACTGTTCCAGCCAGCAGAGACCACAGATGTTCAGTTTCAAAGGCAGACAATAAAATAAAAATCTCAGATCCAGTGTGTGAGTCCAACTTCTCTGCAGCCAACCAACAGTGTCTCTTCAGTACAGGACAAGATCCAGACCCAACCAGTGCCTTATATGGGTGGACTGTAGCTAGAGTTTTCCTGCCTTGCCCACAGTCAGGACAAATCTCTGTCACTCGCCAGTCCCACAGCCGCTTAGACCCAACCAAGTGAACACTGTGGTGGTATTGTGTTCCCCAAAATATCGTGTACCTTAATAAACTTATCTGGGGTCAGAGAACAGAAAAGCCACTAGTTAGGCAGTGATAGCACACGCCTTTAATCCTAGCATTCCAGAGACAGAAATCCCTCTGGATCTCTGTGAGTTCAAGGCCACATTGGAAACAGCCAAGCATGGTGACACATGCCTTTAATCCCAGAAAGTCAGCCTTTAATCCCAGAGAGTGGTGGTATAAAGCAGAAAGATATATAAGGCGTGAGGACAAGAACTAGAAGCATTTGGCTGGTTAAGCATGTGGCTGGTTAAGCTTCAGGCTTTCCAGCAGCAGTTCAACTGAGAGCCATTGGGATGAGGACACAGAAACTTCCAGTCTGAGGAAACAGGACCAGCTGAGGAACTGGCAAGGTGAGATAGTTGTGGCTTGTTCTGTCTCTCTGATCTACCAGCATTGACCCCAATAACTGGCCTCGGGTTTGATTTTATTAATAAGAACTTTTAAGATTCCTGCTACAAAACACAGAGACTTATATTGCTTACAAACTGTATGACCTTACCAGGCTTCTTGCTAACTGTTCTTATATCTTAAATTCACCCATTTCTATAAATCTATACCTTGCCACATGGCTCGTGGCTTACCGGCGTCTTCACATGCTGCTTGTCTCATGGTGGTGGCTGGCAGTGTCTCTTTCCGCCTTTCTGTTCTTTCTTTTCTCCTCTCTGTTAGTCCCGCCTATACTTCCTGCCTAGCCACTGGCCAATCAGTGTTTTATTTATTGACCAATCAGAGTAATTTGACATACAGACCATCCCACAGCAGTGGACTACTATCATTTCTCACAATGGCTCCTTGTGAAGTCACAGGAGCCATAGATCAATTATAGTTAACCAAAACCCATTATCAATTTCCAGTTCTTTTTATAGCTTCTCCCAGCTCCATACCATTAAACTCCTTAAGAGAGGCAGAGGTTATTTGGGCTCAGGCACAGCAAGGTGGTAGACTCAGATGCTGATACTATCAGCAAGGTGTGAAGCAACTGATTTCACTGCATTGGCCGTCTCCCAGATCTTGTAATGACCCACTACCTCCAGCAAGGCCACACATCCAAGGGTTCCCTAACTTCTCAAACAGTGCTGCCTAAGGGGACAAAGGGCTCAAATGCAGGGGACAGTGCAGGACATATTACACTTAACCCATGACAAAGACCTTCTACCCTTAATAGTAATGATAAATAATAACAAAGATAATGATAGACTCGGGAAGCTTTGTGCTTCCCTGGGATTTAAACACTGGTTTTTACTAGTTAGGAAGTGATGTAGGATTCTTTAATGGCCTTAGGACTTGAGCTCCAAAATTCTGTACAACACTTTGCTTTTACAGACCTCATCATCTCTGCACTCAGGGTGTCCGATTCCTTTTGTTTTAAACTTAAACTGATGGGTTTAAAGTATGTGGTCATCTCACTGACACTGAGATGCTGTAACAAGATGCTCTGTTTCCAAGGCACCCTGGGTCATGTGAGAGACATCTATGGGCCTCAGAGGAAGAAATTTTATCCCAGCTGTCCCATAAGACCTTCATCTGATATCTCTTCAGAAACCCTAGATCTTAAAAGACAGTGGTTGATGGTTGCAGTATTATTGAGAAAGTCTGTCATTCCAGAGCACTATACATAAAAAAGTTTTATTTCTGTGGCCATGGGAGATTGAGCCATGCCATCCTTGCCTTCCAACAAAATGCCTTGGTTTTCACTATTAATAAACTGGGGGAATTGATTTCTTGTTTTATTGGCCCAGGATTTACACCTAGTTGCTCAAGACTAT
This sequence comes from Peromyscus leucopus, assembly GCF_004664715.2. NCBI lineage: Eukaryota > Metazoa > Chordata > Mammalia > Rodentia > Cricetidae > Peromyscus > Peromyscus leucopus. The sequence goes on from NC_051067.1 coordinate 44,229,596, forward strand.
AGTACATCCAGGACTGAACTTTCCCCTTTTCTTTCTGCCCATGCCAAATGCTTCTGTGATCACCTTTGAAACCCTGTCTACAATCAAATGCCATCTGTGAGGAAATTCCTCTACCAGGCTATAGCACTTTCCTTTTGGTGTTGTGTAAACTATGTGAAACGGTGCATAAGAACAAATGACCATGGCATCTATCAAGGGTAAATGACACCAAAATGATCATTATAATGCCTATCAAAAATACTATACAATCAATATTATAGTGGAGATGCCAACATTAATAATCACACAAAAATAGCTTGCAAAAATTATCATAATGCAATTCTTTCTTACACATATTTATTTTGTGTGTCTCCATGTATATATGTTAGTATATGTAAATTCACACATATGCCATGGCATATGTGTGAAGATCAGAGGACAATTTGCAGGACTCAGTTCTCTCCTTCCAACATGTGGGGTCTAGAGAAGTAACTCAGGTTGTCAGGATGGATGACAAGCACCCCCACCTAAAGAACCATTTTGCTGGCCCCATAGCACTATTTTAAATTAATTTATTAACAATTGTGAAATGCAAAGCTATTTAAATATCCTTAAGACTATAGTTGAGATGAGACATAAAATCCATCTATTTGTTGAATTATATTAAGTTCATAAGTGCTAATTTTGATAACCATAAACCTCATTTCCATATTTTAAAAGTTATCTACTCAGTCTACTGATCATTTCCATAAAAGAAATCCTGAGGAAATGGAAGTTGCCTAACTGGCCTGGCTGTGATTCTGATTGATTTATCTATGGACTTTTGGTCCGCATCCATACTGTTATTCCACCTCTCACATGTACTGAGAAGATAATGAAGAAAGAGAAAGACATCCAACACCAAGTGGTGCTGAGCTTAGAGTACATGAAGGAGTGGAAAGTTAAGCTTCAACACTGATTTGTAGACAGTAACTTACTTTATATTATTGTGCACAGAAACAGAATACCTGAAACAGGGAGATTTTAAGGAAAAGAAATTTATTTCTCAGTTTAGAACTAAAAGTTCCAACATCAAGTTATCAACAGGTTCAACATCAAGTTCCAAGATGGCATCTTCTGTATGCCTCTTCTCTTCATGCCTTGCTACCTAACACATGCCTTGCTACCTAACAAAGTCTTCTAATGTAATATTGAGTATGAGTGGAGAAGTTCAAACTTTCCTTTAATTTATAGACTTTCCAAATGATAGAGTCAAGCCCACCCAGATCACCTCACTATGGACCATTCGTTAGGAAAATGGGACTTATTTTGCAAAGTCCCTCCATATTAGCCTCTAGATCCGTGTTTAATGAAGTGACTCCTGAGATGTGTACAGGCTACATGGGCACTGCTCCCCTCCTCCCCCTGCTTCCCACCCAGGAGCAATACTTGAAGCTTGCCCTAGTGAGAAACATCCTAGGAAGGAGGTTCCAGACTACAGCTCAGGTGAGCCAGGGTGGCGTGCCAACGGCTAGCTCACGTGGAACATGCAGCTTTGATTGCATGTGGTTTGCTTCTCTTCTGATTTTGTTTTGTTTTTTACATTTGTTTATGCACTCGTACCATGATATATACGTGGAGGTCAGAGGATAATTTGCAGGAGTCAGTTCTCTCCTCACATGTGGGTCCTAGGGACTCAATTTCGGTCATCGGTCTTGCCAACAAGCACCATCTCACTATTAGGTCAAAAGCAGAGCCCCAACCCCTAAAATGACAGTCTGGACTCAGGGTAGGTTGGAATCTGGGCCAGCTAAACAGATGGATGGCTAGCAAATAAATAAAAGCCTCAAATTGGTATTCCTCAGGAACTTGTGAAGTGACTTTCGGTTTGTCGGGGAGAGCCATTACTTCCCTTATCTGTGCATACGTGAAGCTAGAGTCCAGCCTGTTAGAAATTTAGGCTGAATAGGATTGCAGGAAGAAGCTGAGGGGAATTTTCCCTTCAGATGAACTTTACAGGAAAAAGTGAACCCATGCTCTATATAAGCTGTGCTTCCCCAGCCCTGTTCATGGTCAACCTTGACTCAGTTCAGATGTACCGCTTCCTCCTGGGCTGCCCAGCACTGGTTCTGAATAAATTTATATGGATGCTGCTGGACAGTTATCACTTGAATCAGGGGTCTTTAGTCTCTATGAACAAATGAGCAGAGTTCAGAAATTTTGTAATTTTTTTTCTAGTAGGTATATCTTCCCCTCCCTAGGCAGTTATAAAAATTGTTTAGAAATTTTAAAAATTAAAAATAATTTTCATCTGTGGGGTTCCACTTGTTTTGTTGTTTATCTGGCTGCTGTCATGTTCCAATTTGTCTGTATGAGTCAAGGGAACTCTTAAGAGCTCCGTGGGGTTTAGACTACACACTAAGGAAGCAACATGGAACCTAGAGAATGCTTCAAAAACAAAACTCTTGGAAACCATGGTGGTATTGAACAAAGAGACTTGGCTACTGGAACACTAGCAAGACCTTGACATGAGCATGCGTGTGCCTACGCCAGTCCTGTGAACTTGTCTGTATGCAGGAAAGAGAGGGAGGCTGTTGTAAACACTGGCAGAGATGTTGCTCTTCATACTGAAGTCATCAAAATCTCAGTAACAGTCATGCTACACTGCTGACAGAAGGGCCTTCAGGAGGAACTGGAAAGAGGAAAGGATGGTGAATTACAGAGTCAGAGGAGAGGTGTTTGTGTCTGATCACCCAGTGGAGCTATTGGCTCAAGAAATTCAGAAGCCTGCAGCTCTCTACACAATTTGCAGGAGTTTTAACAGGTTTTAAAGTGCCTTTTCTAGGCAGTTCAGTTTATCTGAACCTCTTCCAGGCAACTTACCTTGTCTATGAGTATCTCTTGGCTGTTCTCACTGATTATATAACCTTGGAAGGGAAGTGCCTAGTGAATCTGGCCAGTTTCAGGGACTTCCTGGAGCTACTGAGTTGTTTCCTTCCTGAGTTTAAAGGTGCTTCCCTGTAGGTTGGAATGTTTCCCCTCTCTTAAGGACATCCTGAGTCATAATGAACTTCCTTCCCATGCTTTATCTCAGAGAAAACTGCTACATAACACACATGTGCCAAAGGATAACTTTGTGACATCAGTTTTCTCCTTCTACCTTTACTTGCATTCTAGGGATTGGAGTTAGGTCATTAGGCTATTAAACTGATACATCTTGCCAGCCCCATAGTATTTTTTCATCATGTTTTTCACCTAGAAAATCCTTTACCTGTTATGGTCCTCCACTATGAGGATTGAGAGCTGGGGGGAGTATTCTGCCAATTACCTATGGGCTGAGCTTTCAAAGGGCATGACTAAGCCAGTAAAGTGCCAAGAAGCAGCAAGAAAAAGAGGCCAAACAGGACCTCCACAAACCTAATCTAACTTCACAGGCATCTCAGTACAAGGAAGGATACCGACTCACCTGAGGCAAGCCCAGCTAAGAGAGGGCTGTGCCCTGGGCGGGCTTGCCTGAATCTCCTTACAAGGAAATGCTTGGATGAACATTCACCCAGTAAGTGGCCCTTCCAGGCTAGCAAGTCAGATGAACCAGGACTCCTCTCAGATCATGGCAAATAAGATGATAGATAGATAGATAGATAGATAGATAGATAGATAGATAGATAGATAGATAATAGACAGACAGACAGATATGAATAGGTATGGAAAAAACAATAAACTTAAAAGCAGTGTGTCCACTATTTTTTTCTGTCAAGATTGACATTTATCAATAAATAATCTATTTCTACCTGGCCTAGACATATAATACTTAGTCATACATGTACAATGAAAAAGTTCACTGGCCGAAAAGATAATAAAATAATCATTTAAATTAAATATTTTCTTTATTAGATTTCATTTTCCAGCTGTATAAACTTAATAGAATTTTTTCCTTAATTTCAAGCTATATAATGCTTTTGACTGAACAATGATTACCTTTCCAGCCCAATGACCTTTTCTGTCAATGGCAATTAAATCCACCAAGATGATTTCTTTCTAACATCTGAGATTCTTATTTTTCCATTGCACATCAAACATTTTGTTACTGTCAACCAAATTTTGTTAGGAAAATGTATTTGATAAGCCAGAATCTAAAATCCTCTAATTATAATGTAAACATGTTGGGCACATGCCAATTGCCAATACTGCATTGTGTGATTATTGTGGGGCTCTGTACATATTGATTGAAAACTAAACATTGTATTAGTCTTGTCTTATTTTCAAGCTTATATCTGGGTGCCATTTTCCTTGACTCTGATAAACTTTAGCAAAAAAAATTAATATTATTGTTTTGTGGCTACATATTTTATATGCTATTTTAAATCTTCTCATTTTAAATGATCATTGCCTACCATGTGAATGCACATGACACAGCCAATGTAAACATGGTCTCATAGCAGCTAAAGCTGTCTGTATGTGCCTATATGAGACTGGATTTGTCAATAGCCAATTATGAGTGGAGGAGAGGTTCATGGAGCCCCACTCTTCTTTCTCTGCTAGATTTTTGGATGTTGATAGATTCTAAGGGAAAGGTTCAACTGTATACCCAACAGTGAGCCCACTAGACTCCTCCAGGAGATATTTCCAAACCTATGGTCACATAGATAGTCCTGGCATGAATGTAGGAGAAGGTCTTGTATAAAGGGGGCGGGGGTGGTAAGGGTGTGTGAGCAAGATAAGAAAAAGTAGGGTGAGAGGAAACAGAATGTATTATGTATATGTATAAAGTTGATTGTCAAAAAACAAATTAAATCATTAAAAAAGAAATGTGTATAAAATAAACACATTAACACACACACACACACACACACACACACACACACACACATCTGAATTAGTCCAGTAAAAGAGAATTTTTTAAATTACCAACCAAATTTCTTTGCTTACAAAGCTTCTAATATAAATACTAAAATAAAAAATAATAAAAATTTCTTACCAATTTTTGAACAGATGTATTAATTTATTCTTATAATGTGTAAAATTAAAATTATACTTAAAACATGATAAAAACATAAAACCATGGCTAAAAAAATATATGTCATCTAACTGAAACTCCATTTTCATTCACAGTGTCATTTTTTTTCTGTTTTTGCTAGTTTTACAATGTAAATGCAATTAGAGTCTACCAAGGGTAATATTTGATAGAAATGTTCAGACAGAGAAAAACTAGGGTTCTGTGTTCTAGATGCAAGCATCTGTTCTAAACGCCCAGAAAGGAAAGAGAAGGCAGCCCAGACTCTCTCCAGCCACAGAAAGGACCTGACCAGGAAAAACTGGAGCATTTTTTTTTTCCATTTCACATGAACTAAGGACTCAAGCACAGGATTTTGGGGTTGTTGTTCCTTGGATCTATATAAACAGTTGTTATACTATATTATTTAAAGATAATGACAAGGAAAAAATGTCTGCCTATGATGAGTGTTAGTACAGTGTTGTTTTGTTTGTTTGTTTGTTTGTTTGTTTGTTTCCAACTAGTTTTCATCCACAGCTCCTGAACCTACAAAGGCAGAGTCTGAAAATATGGGGACCAGCTGTATAATGCTTTTCTCCATGACAGCACATACAAACTCTTCTGCTCTGTGGATTTCAAGGAACATCTGGTTGTTCTTACTACTTGGAAGACTGGTTCCAAAATGCAATCCTAACCTTGAACACAACAGATTGTCCCAACCTTTAAAAATCAAGAGCTCATTTTACTCCAGTCAAAGTGTGTTTCTGTGCAGAAAAATACCTGGTATATTTATGAAAAGTGTGATTTGTCTCCATTGCTCTTGCACACGACAAAGCACCTTCTTAAGCAGAGTCCATTAGCAGGCTTCACGGATGAGCAAAACACTTTGATAGACAAGAGGACAAACCTGGTGCTGTTTTAATTGACCAGGAGTTTTCTTTCATTTTTAGAAAGAGAAAACAAAAAAAATTTCCCTCTAATGCCTTCTGTGTACAGTTGCTGGAACCTGCTATTTCAATGACCAATTTCAAACTTGGGATTTCCTGTGACTGTGTGTGACGCCTCACAGTTTCTCCACCTCAAGATCCTTCCTGTGCCGTTCACATGCTCAGATGTTTCATCTACTTTTCTTATCTGAACATTTTGCTATTCTACTGAAAAAAAATTTAAAGCACCAGGAATTATAATTGCAGCCTTCCTCAGAGGTGAACAGGCTAGTGGGCTCTCATCCTGAAAGCACAAAGACATGAAAACAGAGATCTCTCAGAATATACAAATGGTTAATTAATTGATGTACAATGGCAAACATGAAATGGCACATTGAATGTTTCCTGGAACCACATATTTTAGTTATTTTTAATCACTGTGAACAAAACACCTGGAATTAACAGCTTGAAGGGTTTCAAAGAATATACTCCATGACAGCTTGACCCCATGTGCTTCGGCAGGACATCCTGGTGACAGGGGCATGTAAGTGAGGAGTTCCTTCATAGTGGACAGGAATCAGAGAGAGGGAGGTGGAAAGGGTCCAGGGACAAAGTAACCCTACCACCAGTGACTTTCTTCCTCTAGGTAGCCTCTGCCTCATAAAGTTTCCAAAACTCTTAAAATATCATTTCTTAAAGCATGGGTCTATAAGGCATTCATATTAAACTCTAACACAGAAATAGGCTCTTTGCCTTGATGACAGAAAAGTGAAAGTAAATGAATCATTAACTGCCATCAGTATCCACTGTGGACTTTCTTCAATGCTCTGGCAATTTAACTTTCCAACAGGACAAACTTCCATGACCTGAAATAATTTAACAAAGTCCATTTTCATTTTCTATCATCAACAAATAGGACTTTTTCTATGGATAAAAATATATTCTGAATAGTGATGGAAGCAATAGGTTTGTAATGGCATTAGCAATTATTAAGACTATCAAAGGCCCACACAACACTAATCTTATTACATCAATTTGTCCATTTAATTTAATTCTGACTTTGCACTGAAGAAACTAATGCTTATGAAGATTGCAATATGAGCTACTAAGACTGTCTTTTGGGTTTGGTTAAGAAAAGTATTTGGCCTAATGCATCATTTCATGACTGGCACAGACAGTAACAATAAGCCGCAAAACCAGTGGAAGAGAAAGGAAAAGAGGATCAGAGCCTTGACCAACCACATGCCATGCTTTGTGGTATCATCAGGTCAGTAATACTAGGGGAAATGTCTGGAGGGTTTCTCACTCTTCCAGCTCTTAGAACCACAGCTCTCCCTTTATTGGGACATCCAGATTGCTTTCACATTCACTCTCCTTTTGTTCTACTCATCAACAACTCAGGTCATTCTGTCCTTCATTCACTCTGTTCAACAATCTGTCCATCTCCTCTTCACCAACCTGGAAACCTTACTTCTTCTGGAACACAGCTTTCAGATCCAGAACCTTCTCTGACCTGCTGCTCCACCCTCAGTGCTGGCCTCTCCTCCTCACTTTCCTTCTGTCTTTCTGTACTTGGAATCTCTTCCCCAGCTACACAATAAGTTCTTCCAAAGCCAAAGTTATCTGTCTACTTCTGAAAAAGTAACTCATTGCTGATACTTTCATTCTCTACCCCATCTTCTCCCTCTCTTTCTCTCTCTCTGTCTCTGTCTGTCTCTGTCTCTCTCTGTGTCTGTGTCTGTCTCTGTCTCTTTGTCTCTGTCTCTGTCTCTTTGTCTCTGTCTGTCTCTGTCTCTGTTTCTGTCTCTCTCTCTCTCTCTCTCTCTCTCTCTCTCTCTCTCTCTCTCTCTCTCTCTTGGCCTCATTATATAGCCCAGGCTGTCTCAATCTCTCAGAGTGCTAGGATTATGGGTGCACACAAGTATATTGAGCCTATAATTTTATTCTTGTGTAGATTGGAGATATTGAATCCAGATGATACAGTTTCCAAACCACAGGAATCTAACAGGATGACCACGACTCAGGAACTCCTTGGATGGCTCAGCACATTATTCAGTCAGCTTATTGATTCAGTTCTCCATCAGTAATAAATGTTATGAACCCTCTTTCTTCAACAATATTTCAGTAAGTGTTAGGTTTTAACCTCACTTAAAATTTTCACTAATTTCTGTGAATTACTAATGTACTGACTTCCTAGGAGCCCAGCACTCCTTGACCCATCAAAATCCTCATCTATTAACTAGCCTTCATGATTATATCATTCTGGATTTTAGCATCTTCTTTATTAAGAAATGGTATCTGCCAGTACTGTTTTCTCTAACCTATGCTGTGATAAAAAAAAATAACCTGAGTTTCCTTAAGGTTATATAAGACAAAAGTTTACATTTGCTCACACAAGGTCTGACTAGCATTCTCCTACTATCCAGGATGCAGAAGAGAGGAGATGGAAGAATACAAACGTCCCCTTCCATTTTTAGGCCACTGGCCAGAACTGGTCACATGGTCTTAACCAATTTACAAAGGACATGGGAGTGTAATGATATATGTAGACATCCAATGAGCATTTAGAAATGGTCTCTGACATACCACCACTTGGGGTCCAACTCAAACATCTTTTCTTTATAAATTCTACCCAATATTCCCCAAACAGGCCTTACCTTAATTCTCAATCCTTACCTCACCATTGATTCATGTCCATATCTTCCATAGTTTATACTCTGGTGTCAATGAAATCAGCTTGCTTTTGTTTTGTTTTCTGGTAGAAAATAATTGCGTATATTTATCAGGTACTATATAGTAATATAGCATATGTATACAATGTGTAATGATCAAATCATGGTAATAGCATTTCCTTCTCCTTAAACATGTATTATTTCTTTGGAGAACTTTAAATTTTCTCCCTTCTAGATTTTTCACAATAAATTATTTTTAACCATCATTACTCTGTTTTACAGGGAAACATTAGAAGCCACAGCTTAGACCTCTGGGGACTGTATTTGGGGACTTGTTACCTGATCACCCATTAATCCTTTTTCTCTGCCCTTCTTTAACTACAGTCACTACTATACTTTCTCTCTCTCTCTCTCCTTCTCTCTCATTTCTCCTGCTGTGAAACAAACTTTACCTTCCACATGTGAGAAAGATTGGTTATTGATTTATTCTTCTATGCCTACCTTATTTCATTTAACATAACATCATCCAGTTCTATCCATGTCAAAAATGACAGATTTTGTTTATTTTTATGACTAAGTAACATTTTGTTGTATATATAAGTCATATTTTCTTTCCTTAGAATATGTTTTTTTTTCTGTCTGTACTTTCATAATCCTTCAAGTAGGGAATTATGTTTTAATCAGCACCCAAAGACTCCTCTAAAGCCTAACCTAGCCCAATAATATTTCTGGAATTCACACAAATCAGATAAGAAATGAGGAATATAGGGATCCAAAGCGACTTTGAAATAAAGGAGAAAAACATAACAGTTTATTGAAATTCAGAGGCAAACTCTTCAGAAACATTTCCTGTTTTCTTGACTTTGGTGGACACAATCAGGTGGCATCATTTGAGAGCATCAGCCATGACTGAACGATATATTACAGAATGTATCTTGTGAAATATTGGCAGCTTAAAAAAATATGTTCCTTGGAATAGACTCTCAGCAAGGCAAAGCCTCTCCTCAGAGCACTGCTTTAAAAGTTAGAAGGCATCTCTCTGCCCATTCCAAATCACCAGAAGTAAAGTATCAAGTCCTAAGTGCCCCCCAGTGACCCAGTGGGCTAGCTGGGGTGGTTTTTTTCCCTTCCACTTTGCAGAAAGAAAAGACAGTAAAAGTTCCTTCAGTGAGCTGCCAAGGTGCTCCCAGGCCATTGTGCAGAATCATTGTCAGGTTAAATTAGGGAGTACAGACTCCGTGAGTGTAAAAAAATCAATACTTGATGGAAGATTGCTCCTCGGAAAATCTGTTTTGATTCCAGGATTAATTCGCGACCAAAGGCTTCTGCAAAATGACATGCCATTAGTCAGAAAATGAACACATTCTACCCTTGAAATTGGATGGAAATATGTCAGCTGGTTGACCCATTCATTCTCCTCACTTTCTGGGCAGAAAGAGTGGGTGTGGTAGCTATGTGAATTAGTGCCCCAAACGTGGTCCATTTTCAAAACAGGATAAAAAAAAAAAATTCTTGAAGTCCAATGTGAATTGGGAGTAGTCTCTAGGCCATTGTTGGAGAGTGATCGCAAATGTGTTTCATCAAGGCAAATGCATTTGTCTGGAAGGTCCGACTCTCCTGAGTGTTCTAAGCCTTAGAATATACCCTGCTAAAAATCTTAAAATAAAACAAAGACTGTTCCCCTCAAAGCACTGACTTGCAATATTAATGACAATGTAATCTTGTTGTCATATATAAAGTAACACTCTTCACACTCCTTCTTTCAGGTTTCTTCAACTGAGAACTTTGGCAAAGGGCAAGTACCTAACCTCTTCATCTCCGCTGGACTCAGGGCCCTCTTGACTGATGTGATTGATGCACAGCAAGGATGCATTTAATGCTACAAACTTTACTACATGTAAAAGTTACTGTTTATGTCTTTCGATCCAATTAAAACTGGGACTATCAATCACTGGGAATGCTTCTCCATCACCACAGTGATAGCAAAAGTCACAGGAGCTTTGAGAAATCAAGTATTCAGGGACACTCTTTGGTCTTCTTACGATAGTGGCCACAACCAATAACCTTAGAGCCCAAGTCTACAAGGTTCCTTGAAAGCAAGTGACCTCGATGATTCTGCTCAGGCACAAAAAAGCCTTGTCAACACTGGCATTCTGCATCCACAGTTTGGTCTCTCTTCTTTTCCCTGCTCTCCATCCATCCAGCCCCTTCCATAAAAGACACAAACCTCACCGGGCGGTGGTGGCGCACGCCTTTAATCCCAGCACTTGGGAGGCAGAGGCAGGTGGATCTCTGTGAGTTCGAGGCCAGCCTGATCTCCAAAGAGAGTTCCAGGAAAGGCGCAAAGCTACACAGAGAAACCCTGTCTGGAAAAACCAAAAAAAAAAAAAAAGACACAAACCTCACTTGCATCTATGCAAGTCTCCTAATGAGTTCATCATCAAAGGACCAATGCAAAAATAAGGAACTGTCTTCAGCGCGCACACACAGCAATCCTGGGGACAGAATCTAGAGCACCAGCATGCTAAGAGAGTATTCAACTACTGAGCTACTCCATCTAGGCCAAAGGAGTTGTCTTCCAACACCAAAATTCTATTTTTTTTTTTCTGCAAGGGAGCCCTTGGCATTCTAGAAATGGAAGGGAAATTTTAAGCAGATAAAGGCCATTTACCATATTGACAATTCATACTTGTACAGACACCTTTCACTGATTGGTCCTGCAACCCAGTCCAAACTTGTTCCTGCCCTCCCTCAAGCTACCAAGACACAGGCCGCCTGTCCCCATGAGGGGAATAAAAAGGACATTTTCTTTTACTTCTTGATGTCCTCTAGGCCCATAGCAGAGCTGTAGAACAATGTCAAACATGCTAAATGCAGAGAACTGGAGAGGTCACAACACTCGATGCTGGCGTTCATTTTGCTGGGCCAGAAATTACCAAGATAAAGTTCACCTCTTTCCTGGAGCATCTTCCCCCTCAGATACCAAAGACAGAAGCAACAGTCACACAACTCGCAAGCAGATGGCAGAAACTAGCCAGGAAGGAGAGGACCTGGTTGGGGCTGAGCCTCATTGCCTGCCATGGTCTCATTAGAATCTTTACTCAGACGTAAATTGAGAGGGCAGGAGATCATCTTAAAACCTGCATTTAGAAGGGAAGCTTCAAAATTGCTATGTGGGCACCGTGCTGCAGACAAAGAGAATGCCTTGTTATCCCTGTTAAATGCTGCCCTCCAAACTACAGCTTATATGTGACCAATATTCCACAGTTAGGGAAAACAAGGACCTTAGTGAAGGGAAGCAGATGCCAGCATCAAAAGGATGCTCCACCAGCCCAGGTCCATCAAGACACCAGTACCAAGGCTGGAGTTCTTCTGGAACCTGAATCAGTGACCACACAATTCAAGTAGAATATTTTATTGCCATTTAAGGTTATTATTAGAATATTATTACACAAATCTTCATTCTTTAAAAATGTATTGTAAAAATAAAATCTCTTTACAATATTGTAAGAGTTTTCCTCAGTCTGTTAGCAAATGGAAAGAGGAATGTATTATGCCCTATTAGCAAATAATAATCACTTTTATTCCTTGATGTGTTATAAAAACATGCTATAATTAGAAGAGAATCAAAGCAGGACTTCTGAACAATGGGATGGAAACTGTCAACATCCAGCCTGCCTGCACAGAAAAGAGTTTCAAATGGAATTAAGGGCCCAGTCTTTCCAAGTGAGGACTGAAGAAATCGCCATGATCATCAATCACCAACAATCAAAACTCTCATTAAACATCCTAAAAGAAGAGAAGTCTTGAGTATTCTCTCCAAACAATAGAATGATAGTCTAAGTTTCAAGGCTAGCTTTCTAGATGGAGGCACCATTAGCCCTTCATAAGTCATGTCCATATGTATCACTGACTTACTTGAATCATGTCAATCAAATAAGTGATTTGAATGACCTTCTGTCTGATTTAACTGAACCTAATGAGAGGCAGTAAAACCATGGCCACCAAGCAGGTCTAGAAAAATTCATCTCTGTTCATCTTTGCCATTGTTTGCTTTAGATATAACTCCCAGCTGATGGCAGTAAACTCAGAGCTTTGGAAGAAGTCGTCTAATTCCGCACCTCCGCTTATTCTCTGACTTCTTGATCATGGGCAGAAATATGTGGTTTTAGGGGCCACTAGAGCACTATGAAGAAGGGCTGCCATAATCTCACTTTATAGGGGCACTCACACTCGTGCTCGCGCGCGCGCGCGTGTGCGCGCGCACACACACACACACACACACACACACACACACACACACACACCCTGCTGAACCCTGAGATGCTTCCTCAGCTGTGAAAGCCCAGATTCAGTGCTGTGTTCTGCCCATCCCTATTCTGCCCCTGACATCTCTGCTCTCTCCCTCTTCTTCCTTTGCAAATTAACTCGGGTCTCTCTGTCTTCCCACTTCTTCCAGCTTACACTAGAATGCATTATTACTTGATAGTACCTTTTGGAGGTATTTAAGTGAAAGCATGGAGCACTTAAGGAGGCAGAGATCAAACTGTGGATATGAATAAACAGCTCGGGAAAGTTACTTAAATTTTCACATTTAAGTTTGTGAGAGAAAGAGAGACTTTGGCACCAGTTCAAAGAACCTGCATGCCGGACTCCTCTCCAATGCTGACTCTGCCTTTCAACTACACTGCAGGCCCCTTAAATAAAGTGACCCCCTCCTTTCGCAAGGAACTTCTAAGATGGCTAGTTTGGTGGATAACTGTTTTTCCAATTTCTTCATCTACTGGCCTCCTTTCTTTCTGTGAAAATATGAAAAAGTTATTTAGTTTCTATGGTGCTTTGAATGAGAATGGTCCCCATAGGCTCATGTATTTGAATGTTTGGTGGACTGTTTAGGAAGAATTAGGAGGTATGGCCTTGTTGAAGGAGATGTGTCACTGAGGTGGGCTTTTGAAACCCACACTAGGCCCAGTCTCCTCTCTCTCTCTCTCTCTCTCTCTCTCTCTCTCTCTCTCTCTCTCTCTCTCTCTCTCTCTCTCTTTCCTCCCTCTCTCTCTCTCTCTCTCTCCTCCCTCTCTCTCTCTCTCTCTCTCTCTCTCTCTCTCTCTCTCTCTCTCTCCCTCTCTCTCCCTCTCTCCCTCTCTTCCTCACTCTCTCCCTCCCTCTCCTTCTCCCTCTCTCTCTCTCTTCCCCCTGCCTGTGGATCAGGATATAAGCTCTCAGTTGCTGCTCCAGCAACATGCCCACTTGCCTGTTACCATGCTTCCTGCCGTATTGATCCTGGAGTTACCCTCTGAAACTGTAAGTAAGTCCCCCAATTAGATGCTTTCTTTTTAAAGCTGCCTTGGTCATGGTGTCTTTCACAGCAATGGAACAGTAACTAAGACTTTCTCTTTAAATTTCAGCTTCCCTTAGCAGCTGAAGCTGAGATGATAATCATCCCAGAGTCAATGTGAGAATAAACACTGTGTGTGTCTAAGCACATTGTAGGTATTTGGCAGGTGTTCCATAAACCCTCATCTTCTTCCCCATAATGGAATCTTTTATAGCCAAGTAACTCCCTGGGTTTGCTCTCGTTATCAAGAAGAATTGACCATTTTCATTTGATTAAAATTTTCTCCCAAAATATCATGTCTTCTCAATCCATTGAATACAGAAGGTCCCTGACCAAAACAAGGACAAGCTGGAAAGGCATGCTTCAATCCCAACCAATTAGTGAAGAGAGTCACTGTGTCAAAAACTGTTATTGTTGGAATTTCCCTCTAATATTAACTTGTCTTTCTGTTTTCTCCATGCTCTCCTCCTGTAAGGATGGAAGAGTGGATGGCAACTAGTCTAGGCATTTCAAGGAACCTCCAGATAAACTTATGATGACAAAGAGATTAGCTTCGTCCCATAAAGAAAAGCTTGAGTGAGTTTTTACCTCAAACCAAATTCTCATGCAGAAGCCAAAGCAATGAGAATTTGCAGGGTAACCTGATTTTTTTTTTTTTAAGTTCATTTCAGCATTTCTTGAAAGAGTTAGTTTATGGGCTTTTCTACTTCATCTTATAAAGAAAATGAACTTTATGTGTGACTTCCCATCAGAATCTGAAGATGTAGTTCACAGGAGTTAATGACTTTTTTCTCTCCAATTCCACCTTGCAAGACAAAACCGAGCTGCAACAGACTTTCTCTACAGCAGGGTGACTGGTCAATACTTCACTACTTGCTCTGTCAATCCCATCAAAATATTGTTTAATAATTTACGAACAACCATGTAATTTTCTTCCCTAGCAAGGGCAAATTAGGCACTTACTAAGTAATTGACAAAAATGTTTAATTCTAGGTATGATTTGAGAAGGTGCTGTCATTCAAAAAGATTTTAAAATAAAATTTGCCTTCAACTGCTCAACATACTTTTTTCATACTTCATTTTGATCTGCTCATGTCTTGAATGCTGTATCAACTACCCCACAAAACACCTTGAATTCTTTATTCAAGATGTATGTCCTGTCAAGGATCTTGGGCAAGATCTCTTTAGAGGAATCAGCTTATGCCTATAATCCTAGCATGCAGGAGGCTGAGGCAAGAGGATTGTGAGTTCAAGACCAGCCTGTAGCATACAGCAGGTCTACTTATTAAAAAAAAAAAAAAAAAAAACAAAACTGCTTAGGAAATCAGAATAAAGCTTAAAAGGCTTAAGCAAAATTCTTTTCTTTAGACTTGTCCCAACCCAGGAACCCAAATAGGACACTGATAATCTTGGCTCCTTGGAATTTTGATCTCAGATAATGAGATCTTCCCTCAGGGGAGCCCTCGGACCTTGAACCCTTTGCTTTGGCCACCTGCCAAAGCAGGTGTTCATTCACCATCTGGCTCTGTGGCTGCTATCAGTCTTTCTAATCCCATCTTCTTTAAACAGACCATTTATGGGCCTTCGGGGGATTTTGCTTGGCATTTAACCATTGAAATGCCCTGGGGAGACTTACAATTCACAGGCTAACATTAGCCTGTGGCTTCACAAGTTACAAAAATGGGAAGATATTAACACCAGGTTTCTTTTTCTGATGGTCACTTCTAACTGTACTCTCCCAAAAGGTGAATCCAAGAGTATCCCTTTATTAAAATGAGAGCTGCTCCCTGTTCTCTAGTGTTTCTCATCTACCAAACCTTGAGAAAGTACAGGACAGCATCATCCTGCCTCTCCGACAGCATCTTCTCCCTCCTGTGGCCTCCATGGGAGCTAACCTTTCTTCAGTGTCTGCCCCATGCTGAGTGTTGTTCTGACCACATTGTCAGCAGAGTGAAGAACTGAATTGTATGTGTCTGTGTGGAGATGTGTTCACATGAGTGCAGGTGCCAGCAGAAGCCAGAGATGGCAGATTCCCAGGAGATGGAGTGTCAGGTGGTTGTGAGCCACCCTATACGGGTACTGGGAGTAGAACTAAGTCATCTGCAAGAGCAGTCAGCACTCAGCCCGTCTCTCCAGTCTGCTGCTTTCTCTCCTCTTTCACACACCTTGTTGCCCTCAGGAGAGTGCATGTTGTAGACCTCTCTGAAGTCGGTGACCCAGAAATCTTTGGTCTACATGGGCTTTGGTTTTAGCCCCTCCTCTCTGTTCTGCCACTGTGGCTCAGCCCTTTACTTCGCTGTTACAAAAGCTTGTAACTGAGACTGGGAAGGTGACTTAGTCAGTAAAGTGCTTTCCATGATCTCCTGGGGACTAGAATTCAGTCTCCAACACCCGGTGAAAAGTTGGGCATGGTGACGGTGACACTTGGAATTCCTGGGAAAAGGTGAATCCCTGAGGATCACTGGGCAGCCAGCTTCACCTAGCCAGTAAGCTGCAGGCCAATGAGAGGCCCTGTCTCAAAACTCAAAGTGGAGGACTCTTAAGAAATGATGCCCTCTGTGGTTGGTATGTAAAATGAACAGAAAATTTCTTAATACTAAAAAAACAAAAAAGAAATGATGCCCTAAGTGACTGTGCATGCACTCACCCTCACACACACATGTGCACATGCAGTGTGTACCATAAAGGAAACAGGAAAGCAGGTCTCACAGGTGGGTGAAGAAGAATAGGACATGTAGATTAGGTATCTATAAAAACCTTCTCAAGGGTGTGAACTTGACACTTACATCTACATGGCCAGAGAAAGTTAATCTTGCAGATGTGTGGGAGAAAAACTCCCTGGGGAGATGAGACAGCTAGCGCAATGTCCCTAATGTCCCTTGGGACACTTGTGTTCATGCAGTAGAGGAAAACGGGGCCAGGATCTAATTTACAAAATTAGCTCATTCTTTGATCTTCTCCTATCAATGACCTGAAGCCTGAGCACAACTGAAATGGGGCCCCAAAGGAGCCCGATATTCTCTGCCCACCACAGAAGAAAACTGTCCTCTGAACTCAGGTGCAGTTATGTGACATTTTGGGACAAATGATGCATAATATGTGTCACTTCCAGGCAAAAAATGTTTGCATCCTAACTGTGTTTAACTGTGTCCTCCCCCACCCCAACCATGTCACCAATAAGTTGTGAAAAATGACTGCTTTATCAGAGTGGAACCCAAAATGAAGAAAATAATGATGTAGAACAAAACCCTTAACCAAGACACCGTGAACATAATATGAGCAAGGAATAACCTTTCCTATTTTTAGTTGCTTTTGGTGGTTGTATTTTGGTAGTTTGTGGTAAAATAAAACCACCAAAAGCAAAGTAACAAATACAGAGCTTGGTACTAAGTGGAGTTGTTGTTGTGATACACTTGACCTTGTGGCCTTTATGGCTTTGAAATATTTTGTGGAAGAACTTGAAACTTTGGTCTAGAAAAGCCATTGACTGGATAGAGCTGAATGGACCATTCTTATGAGAACTTTGAAGTCAATAACTCTGATAGAAACACTGAAAGTGAAGACACAGCTCATGAGGTTTCAGAGGGAAGCAAGGATTCCATTGAGACCTTGGTTAGGGACTGTTTCTTACTTTGGCTAAAAATCTGGCTGTGTTGTGCTCATGGCCTAAGAATTTGCAGAAGGCTGAATTAAAAGATAATGGGCTAATTTCTTTAGCAGAGGAAATTCCAGTGTATCCTAACATCGAGTTTGGGAATGCTTATTACTGATTACTCTTAAGAAGGTCTGCAAGGGCTGGGCAGCAGAGGTGCACGCCTTTAATCCCAGCACTTGGGAGGCAGAGGCAGGCGGATCTTTGTGAGTTCAAGGCCAGCCTGGTCTACAGAGTGAGTTCCAGGAAAGGCACCAAAAACTACACAGAGAAATCCTGTCTCAAAAAAACAAAACAAAACAAAAAAGGTCTGCAATGAAAAAATAAAAACAACAAGTGGGGCAGAATGAAATAAAAATTTTCATTTTAGAGAGGACATGAGCAGATTACAGGGATACTTAAGAGGAAGTTTTAATTTTGAAGAGGATTATCACTATTACACAGAAGCCCCTGACTCTGCACTGGGGCAATAGAAAAGATCCCACCCAGCTAAGGTTCCAGCTTCTGATAGGAGAATCTAAGGGATGTTCAGCTTCTAGGAAGAAAATACCTAGGGTAGATTTGCACCAGCTTCATCTTACAGAAGCTGCTGCAATTGTGACCCAAGAAGACAGAACTTGGCAGTGTGGTCCAGTTGGTACTGGTATTGAAGACAAGAACGATACAATATTGAGGCTCGTGGATTCTTTCTTCATGGTTTCAGAGACCCATTGCAGCCTGGCACTGTGTGCCAGGGTTGGGCTGTGAAGGTGAAGCCTGGATTGTAATGAATGTGCCAGAGCCATGAAATATCCAACAAGCAGAGTACATACAGGGCATGGAACCAGCCTGATGATGTATGAGAGATGTATGTTGCAGGCAAGAAATCTGGAGAAGTGAAGCCATCGAAGCTTCACTTTGGAACTAAATTCCTAGATACCAGACATGGAGTTATGGGATTTGGTGTTTGACCTTACAGATTTCAGTCTGGCTTTAGTCCAGTATTTCTTCATTATGCCACATTCCTCTCTTTTGGAATGGGGAGATGTATTCTATACATCTTTATTTTACAGGGAGTAACAAGATATTTCTTTGAGTCTCAGATGAGACTTTAGACTTAGGAATTGGGAACAGTGTTAACAATGTTAAAGACTATGGAGATTTTTGAAGCTGGGGTAAATGCATTTTGTATCAGGAGCTGGCCATAAGTATATAGGGCCCAGGGGTAGGATGTAGAGGTTTGAGTAAGAAATGTCTCCCATGGGCTCATGTCTTTGAATATTTGGTCCCCAGTTGGTGGTGCTGTTTGGAGAACAGCTCTGGATGACTGTGGCCACACAGGATGTAACTCAATATAACCAGAAACTACACATGCAAATTTTAGATGATCTTTAAGAGTTTTAGATATTTAGTTTATGTACTCCTGGTGTAGTCAAAGGTGAAACACTCCCCATAACACACCGACTCATTTGATACTGTGAGAGCAGCACCATTGAATCTCGCAGTATTCAGGAGAGTGGACAGAGTTGAGGCAACATCTAGTCAGGAAGAGTCGTAGACAGTACTTTTTACATAAGGCTCTGAAGCTTTGGGACGTGATGACTTGATGCCATTTATTTGGTTAATTTTGTTTAATAAATAAAATTACTTAATTATTGAAATTTTACTTATCACACATTGTGGAGCTCACTCCATCCATCAAATATTCATCCGTCCATCAATTTGCCTCCACATCAATTCCCTCCTGATAACAAAAATGCATTCACTCCTCCATTCCACCTTCTCACGCTATCCACACCACAGTTTTCTAAGAGGACTGAGTAGTAGGACCTCTCCTCTGAGACCATAAGTGGCCGCACTCTAACAAACTCACCGAGCGCGATTGGTTCCTCACTCATTCAAAGAAATCTGACTTTCCTCTTCCAGCATCTATTCAAAACGCTAATTAGACCAGCGCATACGTCTTGTGTGGATGAGACATTGTCTACCAACACAAATATCAATGTTAATTAGTTTTAACTTAGCCTGAGCAGCTTGCACACGCACCTCTTGCTGTCGGACTGTAAATACAACACACACGCGTATGTAGTTCACATTATGATGACTGCTGAGAGCCTGTCTGTTGCTCCACGACCATCATCTCAACGCAACAACATGATGTCATGGACACGAACATCGTGGCTCTTACAGAGCTATCACACCCACACTCGCCACATGAAATCCACTGACTAGTTGGAGGGAAGGAATATGTTATTCTTATATAAAGCTAAGCACTCCATACGCGTCTTGTAAATTTCGACACATGACTCAGTTGATAAGTGTGTCTCCCATAGAGAGCACACTCTACCTCAAATCTCACAGTACAAGATCAAAGCCATCGTCGGATAAGGGTTGAGAGTATACTATCAATTATGATGTACGCAAAAAGATTCGGCTATTAGAGTCAGTCTTTATCCGCTAATGTCTATGAGCACGGATTACATATTCATTGGGGTCCAAAGCCTGAGTAGTATTCTACGCACCTAGGAGAGTACCTGACTCTATTATGTAGATGTGAAGATCAGACACTACTTCACACACAAAGACATATACACACTGTGTGCAGTTCTGTCACTTGGTGTTAGACCATGGTCACCCTTGAAAGTACTTCTATGACATGTAGATGCACTGGACAATAGAGATAGTGATCAGAATAATATAAGAGGGTATGGGGCTAAGCTGCGAGCAGCGAGAGCGGTGCTTCATGGAAGACCACGAAAAAGAGCTCCTAGTTATCAATACCTACAAGGCTTAGACCCAGCGAGGAACAGGAGAGACCAGAGAAGGGTGAAACTTGAGTGGTAGGGGAAGCGATAGCGCCAGAGGATACAAGAGCTGAGAGGATGGGAGAGACGCACAACTCAAAGCCATCTACCTATACGGAAGCCATCTATCAGAGCAGAAGCTTCTAATATATTAGTATTGTCGGGTATTATTACATATATATAATATATATGTGTCATAAAACTACCACATAGCATAACGCTAAAAGATAGGAATTCTCCTACGCAAGTCAAGTCGATCACATGATGGTGTCATAACTATACCTTGGTCACCATATCCAGTACAGCGCAATACGCATGTCAAATGAGAGAAAACTCGTAACTGCTATTAGCGTGTGACTCTATTCATTTTCCGAGTTCTGATCGGCCAATGGGGTCTACGAGTAAGTATCACTTCATGACACCTTACTAGATATGTAGGACAATCCTGTTGAATTACTCATCCAGAATCTTCCATAGACAAGACCTTCGCGCGATACTGAAAGCGCACTATAGAGTCACTAGATATAGCATGGAGGAGAAGTCGAAGCTTCGTACTCTATCTAGATAGTGTTCATCCCAAAGCTGCTAACTTTCATAAGTGCTGCAGGGGCGAGGCCCATCTGTCTAGGGGTTCTATCTGTGAAGTAAGAACTGCTGAAGTGCAGTGTAACTCATAACATGACAATTTCAAAATGGGGACTGACTCTGTATTCCCGACGATTTAGGATTGCATGTGTTACTCTTAAGTATGCGCGCGAGTAATCTGAAACGTCATGGCGTTCTACGCAACACAGGAAGGGCATGGCTAGCAAGAGTAGACTATTGTAAAGAGTTGAAAGTACATTCCGGATAGGCGGGTATGTCAGTGAAGTAGGAGTGGACATTGCGGCCTGGCTGAGCGTCTCTGAAACAATAAAGCCATCACCATGACTGCATTCTTTTCTCTGACAAAGGCCACACCTTTACTTCCAATAGGCACAAGACCTGCCGATCACTGCAACCATTGAGTATAATTTGGTCCTATAATGCCCGTGTGTCTAATAGTGGACATTTTCATTCAAACCACATGACGAACGCGCCACTGCCTATGGGAAAGATTTCATCATAGTAATCAGTCAGTTCCACTCCAAATGTGATCCTTGTAAGTTTGCGTAGTAATGTGAATGGCATCTTGCCTCTGGAACTGGCATTCTCTGTCGACTACGTTATATGCGACAGGCTAGGACGCCTATGAATCTATTACATCAAAGAGCTAACCAGCTGTTTTCCTGGTTTAAAATTTCTTTCGAGATTACTGACGACTCTACCATTACGTCCTGCTTGTACCGTCTCTCCAAACCCTCTACATGACACGAGCGCGTCTTCCTTTCTCGCATCAAACAATTTCTAGCGGACTGCGTTTTCAATCTAGAATTATCTGTTCATATTGCAGATCATATTCTATAAAAATAGAGTTATGCATGTATATACATAATATATATACTATCGTCTAACAATACACGGCCGAGTTTCACTCACTCTAACCTCGATTGTTGGAATTGTTTACAACTGATTTTTACTTACCGCTCCATGAAGGTAAAATGAGCCGCCATTCTATTATGGCGTGTAACAATACTGAGGGTATTCCTTGCTGGAGTAACACAATTGTTGCTTTACGCGAGGGCAAATACTATAATTCTGGCCATACTTCTCAGATACATTCACAGGCCGTTAGATTTTTAGCGGCCCAAAGTTAGTAGATGAAAAACAGTCCTCATATCCAAGGTTACTTCGAGTGTAAGATGCTACGTTAGTGCTTGCTCCTGATACACCTCCAGCTCTTGAAGTCCTTGTCTCGTGCTCATCTAATTTGGAGGCTGATGTTCTATTTAGCGTGTAACAGCTTTTTATGATCAAGTTCCATCATATGTTACATGCACAACTTATGAGATTGAGGTGGAGGTCACTCTATTAAATTCAGCTATCTGATGTCTCGCTATCATAGGCATTATTGAGAGCTTAGACAAAATCCTCAACAGCCAAACTCTCTAATAAGTATAATCTCTATCTGAGCACCTCTTTCATTGTTTAATGCAAGTTCTCTTCTGCACTACTAAATGGGAGTGTTTTAATAAAATTGATAAAGTGTAACACAATTGACTAACTAACTTAAAATGACAGAATCTAAAGCACAATGGAACCACTACATAGGCACTCTATGATTTATGTGGACCAAGACTGCCATAGAGAGGAGTTTTGGGTAGCTTGCGCCTCCGCACTTCCACACTGGGTCTCACATAGACTACTATCTGCACTAACACATGACACCAAGTAAATTACCAACTTTTAGTACCAGCCAGTCCTTGCCGTGACTTCTTAGAGTTTGAGTATTTGGCTTTTTGGTTGAGTTGCACAATTGTTACAACACTAGAGCCCTCAAACTGTAAAGTAAAATTAACACAATAAACTCCATCCAAAAAATAAGCATAATACATAAAATAGGAAAGGTTATTCTCTTGCTCACAAATGATATTTGTTCACGGTGCTGTTATAGTTGAGGCTCTTGTTGGTCCCATATCATTTGTCAGTTCGTACAATGATGAAAAGTATCATCTGCGCAATGATGCGAGATGTTACGTTCCACTCAGTCTGTGAGAAAGAAGGGTCTAAGAAATACTGAGGAGATGGCGACTGTCTGGGGAGTGCCTGTGGGTGGTTTAGTCTGTAGATTGGCTTATAAGAGTGGGGAAAGACCCACCATTGTGGGGTAGTCCTCATCGGCTCTGACTGCTACTTTTGGGAATACAATAAGTAGCAGTCATTTTTAAAACAGACCGTGTGAGCTGAGTACATTAGGTGAAGCATTCATGTGTTCATCTTAGCTTGGTTTGATGCGGTGGGCCATGGTAAGGTGGTAGACGACGCAGCTTTCTACTCACATATTGACTTTCTTGAATGATAGCCACCTAGATTTATACCTTGAGCCTTATATATTGCGCGTGTCATTGCGTCAGTAAGCACTCGATATTTTTACTGAGTCATTTCCATCATGTTCACCAGAACAGTATATATGGTACAAAAAGTATAACTAAGAGCGTAACCATCCTACTAGATTTAGAGTTGTTCAAAACGAGACAGGAGGTACGAGTTATTCAGTTCCCACTCTCAGGAGTGTTGGGTTCAAAGAAACATATCTCTGAAGTTGCTCACCTATGGCGGCCGTTCACTTATTCTACAAGTGCAGAATGATAAATGAGCTATGACGTAAAGTAGCCATGCAATGCTATTTCATAGAGTCTGTCTGTTATACTAAGAAGACTAGTAGAATAACTGAATGAGTTTACTAGATGATTCCACATAGAGCCACATGCAGCTATAATGTATCATAATTGTGAGAAGTGTAGGATCTGGCCCCGTTTTGCGCCACCTACATGCGCGCGACATGGCATGCTGAGCAAAGCAGATCAGCCTCGCTAGCACAGGGAGGAGAAGTGAACCAATATAGACATAGATGTCTACTAGTAAATAGGGCTCGTCTTAACAGGTGACATTGATGTGAGCTCAAGGGCCTACCAGGCTGACTAGAACTATGCTACAATCTGAGAGATCTCCCACAAGTCTCTCCCTCACATTGCGTGCATCCTTTCTACCAGATCATCAAAACCTGTCTCACCATAGGTCTGAATACTTTCTGCTTCATGTTATGTCCCTTCACTCTCTACTCCACCACTAGTTACTAGCATAGATACCTACAATCATCATTGCATGTTCCAAATCCCTAATAATTAACACCTCTGACTTCTCACAAGGACACTATATTAAGCCATTCATGACAAAAAAATATTAGTATAAGTGATCTAAAGATATCTATCGACCACGCGGTGCTACTGAGTACAACTGCGTCAGTAACTTGAGATGGCAGAGGCAGGTAGAATCTCATAGAGTTTCCTTTAACTAGCGTCAGCCTGGTACTACATGTGCCTAGTGTCACATCAAGATGAGCTATCACCACCAGAAACTGACAAGCACAGCTGGGTTACCATTAATGTAGTAGAACACTGAAGCCAACCTAGAGCGAGAGAGCCACAAATCGATGCAAATATGTGATACAGCAATGTCTTGTCGTGAACAGGAGGGTTGCACAAAGCTTAAGTCTGAGCTTGCAAGACCAAAAGATTCAGAAACTTCTTTATCATGGATAGCGAATTCAACTTGTGTATGTGTGAAAATTACTTGAGTGTTGTTTATAAGTAATGGTCTCACATTAGTTATCTCACTTTGTTATCAAATAAAGACCAGGAAGCCAAATGCCTGGGGGAAACCATAACCAATGTCTGCAGTAGAGGCAGAGAAAGCACTTAAGTTTCTTCCTCCGTCCACTGGATCATCTCCAAAGGAGTCTTCTTTCGCCTCTTCATCTTTTACAATATGCACACTACCTGATCTCAAAACAAGAGGGCAATCATATGATACATAAGCAGTCTCTCCAACCAGGCTTTGAGTAGGTCCTTCTCTTCTTAACTGTCTAAGGTGTGAGTGCATCTGAGGCTCTGCCTGCTTCCTCCCTCGAACTTCCTGCCACTGCTTTACTGGTGCTTGTCTCCTGAGCTGTCACCTGGTGCTGGTCTTACTGCTGTGCACAAATAGCTGGCCTATCGTATAGCTCCCTGAGATTTTATTTTAATAACATCTTAGCAGTATAACTTCCAATACAGAAAGTTAATGGGAGTGGTAATGATGTATCGCCTAAAGGCGATGACCCACCACTTTATGCTATAAGCAGGTTTCTTGCGTAGACTCACATGCAATGCTTGAGGGTTCTACACGCTCGAGACAATATATGAACGTCTCTGCAAACACTGTCATCAGACCTTATCTAATGGAAAGACAGGATAGCAGTCGCTCGTTAATAAAAAATAAGACATATAGGTAAATAAATTTGAATATATGTAGCACCAAAGGACTCAGAAGGTTTAGGAATACGTTAGTGTTGAAGCATTTATTTATTCCTATAGCACACCATGTAAAAAAAAAAATCTACTCATGTGGTAATACTGATTTCATGCCAAACATGGTCGACTTGGACTGTTTAGCTCGAAAATAAAGGCATGGGTGATAACGATACCAGAATTAATATTGTCAATCTTCTCTAGCGAGAAGCCAGAAGATAGAGAACCTATTTTATCTCCTTTCTGGCTATCTCGCAGCTAAGAAACCAGAATCATTACTCCTACCAAATGAGGTTTGATCAAAAGAGCAAATACTCATTTATATAACAGCTACAAACCTAAGAAAGAAACTTTTGTTTACTTATGCCTGATAACAGAACACGAGCAAAGATCGTACATGCTGGGGAGAGCTAGGCAACCGAGATGCCGCAACAGGTTAAGGCACCAGCCATTAAGCCTGACCACCTAAGTTTGATCCCTGTTGATCCACACTCGGTAGAAGGAGAACAAGCCAGTGTCACTACAGTAGTGCGCGCGTGAACTGGGGGCTCTAACATTATGTCGCCAATGACTCTAATATGCACGGAGCACACACAATATAGGTAGAGGCACATACTAAAGATTTAATAAAATTATATAGATATGAGATAACTAACTACATGAAGAGGAAATAAAATTTAACATGTAAGAAGCTAAATAAAATTATAACACAACATAACCAATGCTGTCGCGTAATGAAAGACAGAGTATATATTCTTCCAGAAGTCAACACAAAACACCGTAGAAAAGAGATTACTAGTAGCGTTTATTTAACCGAGCATGTATGCATCATGCACGCCTACATCCACTGTCATGTACCAGTTATCGCGGCCATGAAGATAGCTGTACCTCGCCATCTCCCACTATGGCATGAGATGACTTAGCTTCTACTCCCAGTCCCAACCAGAGCAAAGTATTTTTAAAAATATATTAAAAAAGAGAACGCATCTGTGACTCTTCACAGTAACCATTCCTACCACTTCCACTCCTGGGAATCTGCCTATCCTTGGCTTTCT
Source organism: Peromyscus leucopus (assembly GCF_004664715.2). NCBI lineage: Eukaryota > Metazoa > Chordata > Mammalia > Rodentia > Cricetidae > Peromyscus > Peromyscus leucopus. The sequence goes on from NC_051067.1 coordinate 44,255,898, forward strand.
GCTGGCACCTGCACTCATGGTGACCACCATCTCTCATGCACACCACCTTAATAATCATACTAGATGTAGGCACTAGAGAGCTGTGATGTCTCGTCACAATAAGTTATACTCTTCTTTGTCACATCCCTTAGGGCTTGTGATTGTGAAAATCAGTTTGTTCTGGTGTCCAGAGACCTTTAGAGCACTTTCCGCAGTACGGCCATGCCATGAGCAGCGGCGCGACCGAGAGAGGTAGCTCAGAGATGGGATTTCCATGGTTTCTCGCGAGAGCGTACAGGAGGCCGTGACAGCATGAGTCCCGGAGCGAAGAGCACGAGTCTTACATGCGCTTCTCTGTACTGCCTGGCCAGGTCATCAGATCTGGGTATGAACCTTCTGCTAGGTGGAGGGTGAGCTGAACAATCAACACCCTCGGAATAGACACGAGCTGAGATGGCTAGCTATTTGCTCACGTCTCGAGGCTGCTGTCGACTGTGTATCACGGAGTAATCGTTGTGGAGTGGCAACACCAGCTCTTTCGTGAGGCAGCACGATTGACCACAAGTGTCCAGCTCGAATCGCTCGAAAATATGTGGTGAAGAGATAGAGCACATCGCATCCTCACACATGTGGAACCATCTCTCTCCATGAGAGGGTGGAAGACAGATCTTCATGCTGTATTTGCCTGGCCAGATTAGTGAGGCCAGGCTTCGTCACACCTGCTTACTAGAGCCAGTGAATGGGCGTGAGTGGCTGCTCAGATGGCCATATATTCGGTTTGTTCTCAGCCATGCGCACAGCAGGTGGCAGACCATGATCTCATTGTGCATTCCATGGGGCCTTAGGATGAGGCAACATATGCCACCCACCACTGTATACATCACGAGAGCTCCCGCGCAGCACACCAGGAACGGACACTATGTGAGATCTTTGACAGCATTCTCTAGACCATGAGACCTCATATGTCACTTTGTTATTATGTAATTTGCTATCAATGAGAAATTTCCACACATGAATATAATAATTGTGGCTATTCATTCCATCTTTTACTGCAAGACTCTGATAGCAGCCACAAAAGCCAGATGGTGAATGAACCCTACTTGCGCAGTATAGAGAAATTAATTGTGGCAAAGCAAAGGGTTTTAAGGTCGCGAGGCTCCCCTGAGGGAAAGATCTCATTATCTGAGATAAAATTCCCAAGGAGACCAAGATTATCAGTGTTCCTATTTGGGTTCCTGGGTTGGGACACAGTTTCTAAAGAAAAAGAATTTTGCTTAAGCCTTTTTACGCTTTGAGTCTGAATCTTCCTAAAGCAGTTTGAGGTTTTTTTATTTTCTTTGGCTATTTTTTTTAAATAACTAGACTGCTGCTATGCTGACAGGCTGGTTCTTGAACTCACAATCCTCTTGCCTCAGCCTCCTGCAATGCTAGGATTTATAAGGCATAAGCTGATCTCTAAAGAGATCTTGCCAAAGATCCTTGACAGGAATACATCTATGAATAAGAATTCCAAAAGGTGTCTTGTGGGTAGGTAATGTTGATACAGACAATTCGAGACATGAAGCAGATAAATGAAGTATGAAAAAGTATGGTTGAGCAGTTGAAGGCAAATTTTATGTTAAAATCTTTTTGAAGTGACAAGTCACCTTCTGCAAATATCATACCTAGACATTAAAACAATTTTTGGTCAATTATTAGAAGTGCCTCAACATTTGGCACCATTAGGCACTCAGGGAAGAAAAGAGTTACATGTCATGTAGTCCGTGCAAATTAAATATTTAGAACCATTAATTTGATGGGAATTGACAGAGCAAGTTAGTGAAGTATTGACCAGTCACCTGCTGTAGAGAAAGTCTGTTGGCAGCTCGGGTTTTGTACTTGCAAGGTGGAATTGGAGAGAAAAAAAGTCATTAATCCTGTGAACTACAAAATCTTTCAGAATCTGATGGAGTTCACACATAAAGTTTCATTTCTTTATAAGATGTAAGTAGAAAAAGCCCATAAACTAACTCCTCATTCAAGAAATGCTGAAAATGAACTAAAAAAACAAAAATGAGAAGGTTACCTGCACAACATTCGCATGCTTTGACCTACTGCGATTGAGAAATTGTGTGTGAGGTAAAACTCTACCAGTCACAGCTTGTTGCTTTATGTGAGCGCGAAGCTAATCTCTATAGAACTGCATGGTAGAAGTTTATGAGAGCATAGTGGCTAGAGAGGTTACCTGATGCCGACTTATAAACCAAGCACGAGCTAGTTTTGCCAAACCACTCTTCCATGCCTACACAGGAAGCATGGGAGATAAACAGTAAGACACGTTATATATACTTAGTAGGGAAATTCCAACAATAACAGTTTTTGACACCAGGTTTGTATCTCTCTCAGCTAATTGATTGGGATTGAGCGAATGAGCTTATACGCAGCTGTCCAAGAATTTCGTTTTAGGCAATTCTGTATTCAAGTGGAGATTTGAAGAAAGACGATTTAGAAAGTCACTCTAACTAGTACGTTGAACGAAAAACGAGTATATTTTGGGACGAAAATTTAATCAAGAATGAAATGGTCAATTACTCTGATAAGCTGAGAGCAAACACGACAGGAGTTACTTGGCTAGTTTTAAAGATTCCATTACTGGGGAAGAAGATGAGGGTTTAATGGAACACCTGTCCAAATACCTACAATGTGCTTAGACCAGCACAGACAGTGTTTATTCTCACATTGACTCTGGAGATGATTATCTCTCAGCCTTCAGACTGCTAAAGGAAGTCTGAAATTTAACAAGAGAAGTCTTAGTTAACAGTTACCATGGCTGTGTAAAGACACCAAAATGAACCAAGGCAGCTATGAACAAGCTCAATCATTGATATAGTGGCTGTACAGTTACAGTTTTCAGAGGTACCGCTACCCTACAAGATCATAAAACGGCAAGAAAAAAAATGCATGGTAACGGAGGCCAAGTGGCATGTGCTGGAAAGGCAAGCAACTGAGAGCTTAATATCCTGATCCACATGCACAAGAAGTGGGCAGGGAGAAGAGAGAGAGAGAGGGACGAGAAGGAGAACGTGATGGCAAGAAGAAGTCGAGGAAGCCCGAGGGAGAGGGAGAGAGAGGGAGAGAGAGAAGACGAGAGAGAGAGAGAAAGAGAGATAGAGAGAGAGAGAGGAGAGGGAGAGAGAGAGGAGAGAGAGAGGGACGGAAAGAGAGAGCGAGAGAGAGAGAGAGAGCAGAGAGAGAGAGAGAGAGAGAGAGAGAGACGAGAGAGGAGACTGGGCGCTATGTGGGTTTCAAGACAGCGCACGCATTCAGTAGGACCAAATTGCTGCACTCAACACAGCCATACCCATTCTCTAAATCTCGCTTTTGAAAAAGTCCACCCAAACCATCAAGATACATGAGGCCTATGACCATCTCATTACAAAAAGCACTATAAGAAAAAGCGAAAGAATAAATTTTCAAATTTACGAAAGAAAGGATGGGGCCAGAGATGCAGGAATTGGAAAAAGCATGTTATCCACACACACTAGGGCATGCTTAGGACAGTTTCATAATGACACTAGAGACGAGGGGCTGCACTTTTATATTAACCTGCAGTGGTAAGATGAAGGGCAAGTCAGCAATTGGAGAGGAGTCCGGCATGCAGGTTTCTTTGAACTTGGTAGACAAAGTCTCTCTTCTCTCACCAAACCATTAATGTGAAATTTAAGTACTTTCCGAGCTGTTTTATTCATATCCCACAGTTGTATCTATCTTGCTCCTCACAGCTCATGCATTTCCCCTTAATCTCTCCACAAGTACCTATGCAAAGTAGATGAAATGCTATCTCTATGTAAGCTGGAAGAAAGTGGAAGCACAGAGAGACCCCGAGTTAATTGCAAAGGAAAAGAGAGACGAGCAGAAGATGTCAGGGGCAGAATAGGGATGGGCGACACGCACTGTATCCTGGCTTTCACAGCTAGAAGATACTCAGGGTCAGCAGGTGTGTGTCCGTCTAAGATAGGTTAGTTGTGTGGGTGTGTGATGATGGTGTGCGCGCGCACAACAGCGCGCTGACGCGCGAGACACGAGTGTGAAGTGCCGCCATAATAATGAGAATTAATGGCAGCCGCTTCTCATCTTGGATTAAATAACTGGCGTCTAGTCGAGCACCTAAAAACAACATATTTCTGCCACATGATAGAGAAAGAGCAAGAAGAATAAGGCGGAGGGTGCGGAACTTAGACGACTTCTTCAAAGCTCTGAGTTTACTGCCTATTCAGACGGCTTAGGGATTATCATCTAAAGGCAAACACATGGCAAAGATGAACAGAGATGAATTTATTCTAGACCTGCCTTGTGCATGGTTTTTACTGACGAGTCTGCATCTAGGTTCAGTTAAATCAGACAGAAGAAGTCATTCAGCACTTATCTTGATTGACATGATTCAGTAAGTCAGTGACTTAACATGTGGAGGCAATTAGAACTATATAGAAAAGGGCTAATGATGCCCTCACAACTTCTAGAAAGCCTAGCCTTGAGAATTAAGACATAAGGCATTCTATTGTTTGGAGAGAATACTCAAGACTTCCTCTCTTCTAGAGTGGCTAATGTAATTAAGAGAGGTTATGATTGTGTGATGATGATGCAATGGAGCGAAATTTCTATCAGTCGCTCACTTGGAAGAGATGGCCCTAATATCCATTTGAAGAGCTGCTATTCTGTGCAGGCAAGGCACTGAGTGTGCCACTTCCATCCCATTGTTCAGAAGTCCTGCTTGATTCTCTTTCTAATTATAGATGTTTTATAAGCACATCAAGGAATAAAAGGATATATTAATTTGCTAATAGGCTAATAATACATCCTCTTTTCCAATAGTGCGTAACAAAGACTGAGGGAGGAGAACTCTTAACATAATTGTAAAGAGTATATTAGGTTTTACAATACATTTTTAAAAGAATAGAAGATTTGTGTAATAAATATCTAATAATAACGGATAAATAGCATAAAGATATTCTACTTGAATTGTGTGTCAACTGATTCAGGTTACCAGAAGAACTGCGCAGCTCGTTTTGTATTGGTAGAGCTTTTTGATCCCACAACTCTCACATTCTCCTCAAGTAGCGTCTCTCTCTCAACGAGCCAATGCGATTGCGCTGGGGCCACTTACCGAGTGGATGCATCATTGTTCTTAGTCGATTGCTGGCTATTCTGTGCGCCTTCTATCCATGAAGTCCTCATGTTTTCCCTTATCGGACATGACTATTTGGTCACATACTCTAATGCTCATTATGCCTTTAGGATGGTGCAGCATGTGAATCGAGTGAGATAACAATGCCTCGGCATTTCTCTATTGTCTTTCGATCGAGCACGCGTGCTCGCACGAGTGAGGCAACATTTGCTGACTATGGCTTCCTGTACCACTTAAAGAAAATGTCACGTTAAACTGAGCATCTCTGCCTAGCAGCGCTCAAGTCCATCACTGAGCCATTACGTCTGAGTAAGAGCGTATCTCTAATGAAGGAGGCGCAATAGGCCAGTAGTGAAGCTGCGTAAGGCCTGAGCTGATACCGGGCAAATCGAAAAGTGTCCTGCGACATGCATTGACTAGGACTTGTGCCTAGATATGCTTGCTGCAGATGAGATCGCTAGCTGATGAGGCGAGACGTATAGTGCTGACGCTGTTGAACTGTCTCAGTATAGTAGAGATAATCTATGAGAGCGGCAGGAAGCCAGACTACACTCAATTGAGCAATATGTAGGCCTGACATCTCTTATGACTAGGTTGAATCCATTCATGCATTGCTGCCAGTCATATTACTAGAGTACGCGCAGCATACGAGTGGTTGTGTACCTCTGACTCGCCACGTTTTCCATGGTTTCTTGCATCATGCGACTCGTATGACGGGATGAGTATCTAGGGTGCTGAGCTCTCATTGCTAGTGCCGAGGCACTACGAGGACATCACAAACGATATCCGACTTATTACTCGAGAAATGTCTCATCTCTTAATCTCAGCCTGATCATCATACTCGGACGAGTAATATGGCACGGCGCTAAGAATATGAGCACTTCGATGTCTTAGCGATCTAAATGAGAGGCAGAGGGCACCAGGACATACAGATACTCAGTGGTACTGAGTGGAACTGAGCAGGAATCACCATCATTAGCAGAGACACAGTTATGGTAGCGTCTACAATAAACAAGTAGACATGAGGCAATAGATTACACGGTGGTAAACTATGAAGTAACTCTGAACTTGCTCAACATATGAATATCCCATGGTTCCATAATTCTAGATTCTAGTAGGCATAGGGAACTGGCCGCCGCATGAACTAACACCACAAATAGACAGTATTGCGTAGATGTCAGATGATCAGACTAAGCTCTCTTCTCGGCCAGGCATCGAGACGGTAGTTCTCAGTATGTGACATTACTAAATAACTGCTGCTTGTCGCTCTGATTCCTGATCCCAAGGATGCTGATAGTGGCCGCTGAAAGCAGGTTCCTTATTTTTGCATTGGTCTTACATCTGGATTTGGATGCAAAACCACAGTGATGTGACGATCTCTGCTATATAGACAAGTGACGGATTTATGTGTATGTATTTGTTATGCATGTTAATGTTGTGGTTTGTTGCCAGACAGGGTTTGTCTCTGTGTCCATACTAGTCTGCACCGCCTTGTCCCTAAGATCTCTCTTTGCGCGAGATCCAGGAGTTTTCTGTCTCTCTGACTCAGGCACGTGAGACTACACCGTAGACTCTCATGCACCTCCTTTACCACAGGCGATGCTACGATAAAGGAGCGCCGATCGCGCCAGCTACACGCGCGACCGGTCAAGTAGATCCTCGTGTCTTTATGCCGCATGAGAGAGTGCGCACACATAATGAGTCAGGGTAAACAGATAGATCAGAAGACCGGAGATACATTCAATGCGTAGGTACTGCGAGAATACAGTGTCGTACAAGGAGAGTTCATGAATTCGATTAGTATGCGTATGTGATTAGATTATATAGAGACACGCAGTCATGCAATGAAGGCTTACATTAGCCAAATTGGCTCATACTCGAGATGAGGTCCTATGCTAAGATACGTTCGTGGACATTGGGCTAATAGTGTTATTGCTAGTGTTGGAAGTAACCACCCTATCGTGATAGACATGTACCTAGGATAGGAGATTGTACCGACCTGAAGTACTTGGAATGTCTCATGCAGGAAGACTCTCAAATGCGAGAGACACTTTGCTAAAATCAACTGCGATAGTGACTGGAGCTTACATAGATGTCATTGTCACGAGTGATTGATACCATACGGCCATTCTTCATATAATCTAGAATACTTAATTCACCAATATACAACGTAACTTTCTAGCACCTGTACGCCACTCAAATGTCCACTTAGGTAGAATAATACACTGCGCATCCTTCCAGCTGCGTCGACTATCCAAGTATTCAACTATTCAGCTCGAGAGCAGCGCGGCCTCTGAAGTCCAACGCGAGACGAACTGCGCGTACCGGTTACTGCTAGGCACATTGCACAAGTTCTCAGTTGAAGAAAACCTGAAAGAAGAGTAGTGTGCAAGCAGCGACTCTACTTCTAACATCTATAGACTAGCAACCAATCATAATGTCATCGCTCATGTCATCTATCCATCTGCAGAGTCAGTGCGTCGAGGATGTCAATCAGTCTTCCTTGTATGTAGTGTCTTACAGAACATTTTTAAAGCTTAGGGATATATATCATTCAAGATCTTAGAAAAGTCTTCAGGAAGAGCTCGTATCGCATCTGACTACATGCAGACACAAGACATAGACGATGCATTTGCCTTATGATTTGCAATACTAGCATCTTCGCTGCATAGTAATCTCGCCAACTTAATAAAGAGTAATCTCATCAGAGACTACTCCCAATCCTCACATGGACTTCAAACCGAATTTTTTTTTTATCCTGCTTCTGAACTGGACCACGTTTGGGGCACTAATTCACACTAGCTACCACACCCACTCTTTCTGCCCAGAAAGATGAGGAGGAGATGAATGGGTCAAACCAGCTGACATATTTCCCATCCAATTTCAAGGGTCATTGAATGTGTTCATTTTCTGCACTAATGGCTGTCATTTTGCAGAAGCCTTGTCGCGAATTAATCTGGAAACAAACAGAATTTTCGAGGATCAATCTTCATCAAGTATTGATTATTAACACTCACGCGAGTCTGTACTCCTAATTTAACCTGCAATGATTCTGACAATGGCCTGGGATGCACCTTGGCCAGCTCAGCTGTATTAGAATCGCATAAATTACTCCTGATCATTTTACATTGGCATTCTGCATCAATAGTGGTACACGTGGATATATATAACCGGCCAACTACCATGACATAACTGCCACTGTGTACACTACGACAGGTGCACACTCATAGGCCGAATCTTGAGATCACAACTATAATCCAAGGTTGTAGATGTGATGCGAGGTACATAGGCAGTCTGATGTTCCAGATGTTTCCTATTGCACTACTGTAAATAGTATGCAGTACAATAGCAATATGACTACTGAGAGGCAGTATGATGCTTACGCAGAGTACGTGAGAGATTGATTATACCAAGGCTAAATAATTGTATTATATTAAGCGTCCAATACCATGAAGCTAGACACATAGAAGGACTATGCTGATAATATATCGATTAACATGTATCTAGTGGTTCTGCAGTGCTTCTTCGGAGCGCGATAGACGTGCCACGTAGTTGATTGTGCATACCATCAACTTAAAGCCAATTGTACAGATGATATAATTCAAAGCACAATGAATTAGTTTATTCAAGGACTACGTAGCTCTGCACACATCTATGAATTCACAATAAACTGTTCTAATTGTATTTGTTCAATCTCTTGTATTCTTGATGAATGAGATTCTGGCTATTGGAATCCGTGCAGTGAGTAATACTCTCATATATCGTAGTCTTATCTAAGTGAGTATTCTATTGTGTGCTGCAATGAGGCTTCAAGCCAGAATAGTTTAAATTAGGTGCTATAGAGAATTATGCTCTACTAGCTCAGTAGGATTCATTTCGGTAAGAGAAATGAATTCATCAATATCATAACTATACTCCTACCTTAGCAAGTATATGAAAGTAAACAGACAAGAAAAAAAATAACATATCTCATTATTTATAATATGGAGAGAGGGAGAAATATTACTTATATATACTAACTCTATGAGATGCTATTGAATCTATCTTAGTAGCATAACAAATAAACAAATATACTGTCATTTTTAGTACATAGGATAAGCCGTATAGAGATTGATCAGATATGTATATACCAATATATAATATGAAAGCATATTAAGTGCTACGCATAAAGCAAGGCAACAGATATAAAATCTCTAATAACACAATCTATATCTCACCTGTTCTTACCAGTAAAAAAAAAATTAGAGACAACACTGCTATATTTTACACTCTCTATAGTTTAGTCCTCACAAGTTCTGTAAATTGGGAACACTCTTCTAGATGCAGATCATCTTATTTCGTGTTTCCAATAACTAAATATAGGTGTATTAGCTACTTGTTTCTACAATAAAATAGGTAATGAGAAGCAATCCAAAGATGGAAGATTTTATTCTGGCTTACAGTTTAAGGCAGCAGTTCTCAACCTGTGGATCACGACTCCTTGTGTGTCAAATGACCCTTTCATAGGGGTCACATATCAGATATCCTGCATATTAGATGTTTACATTACAATTTGTACCAGTAGCAAAATTACAGTTATGAAGTAGCAATGAAAATAATCTTATGGTTGGGAGTCACCACATGAGGAACTGTATTAAAGGGTCACAGCGTTGGGAAGGCTGAGAACCACTGGTTTAAGGGGATGCGTTCTATCATGATGGGAAACCCATGGCAGCCAAAGCATGGTGGCCGGAGGTCTCATTGCAACTACAGTCAGGAAGCAGAGAACAGTCAAGAAGGAGGCAGGGCTATGCAATCTTAAGACTGACTCCCAGTAACAGACCTTCTCCAGCAAGACTCTCCCCCTCCTCAAGATTCCATAACCTTCCAAAACAGCACCACCAGCTAGGACTAAGAGTTCAGACACATGAGCCTGTGGGGGTCATTCCACAATCAAACCACAGCAGCCAGGTTCCACAATAACAGAAACCCACAGAACTCAATGGTACCATACACACAAGCATACACTTACCCTTCAGAATCAGCTATGGATACAGGTGACACTTTAGAATCACTGTGCTCCACACCAAGACTCAGGGGTTTAAACAAAATCTGGAATGTGAAACTTCTAAAAAGTCAAAGAAGATAGACAAGACAGAACTGAAGGCTTTACACCATAAATTACATTCTTTGGCTAGGAAATTACACGTTTCATTTTTTTTTTTTACTTTCTTTTTATCTATTTGTTGTGTCTTTCACGTCATGCATCTCAATTCCATTTATTTCCTTGTCCCTTGCAACTCCCCCCCAAAAAAAAATTAAATTAAAAAGAAAAAGAAAAAAATCTCATCATGGAAACTGTAGGGTGACACAGTGAGTCACACAGTAAACCCCTTTATCCATCCATGTATCTTTACTTGCAAGTGTTCACTGCAGAGTCATTGGTCTGGTTCTAGGCCTCTGGTTTCTGCTGCACTATTGATGCTGAGCCCTCTCTGGAATCTCCTGAATATCCTGTTGTTGTCCTGTGTCTTGGGGATCCTGCAGCTTTGGGTCTGCAGGACCGACCCCTTCCTGTGCTCCAGCAGATCATAGATAGGGTGGGTTTTGGGGTGGGCCAATTAGTTACCCTGGTTCTGGGCCTAGTAAAGTTGCAGGACTGGTCAGCCTGCCATCTCTCCTCTGTCCTCACCACCAGAGGGAGCTCTCCAGCATTGCCCTGGCTAGTTCACCCCTTGTAGTGATGAGCAAGGGGTAGGGCAGTTCTCCTGCTTTCATGGTCTCAGGGTCAGCTCTCCCACACTTACACCATCAGGGCCAGCTCTACTGTGTTGCCCAAGCGAGGGGCAGGGGCCACTTTCCTGAGTGCTGCAGCTGGTAAAGGGTACAGGGAGGGGGGAGGAAGAGGAGCATCTCTCCCCCACCTACACTGCTGCATGACAGCTGAGTAGTGGGGGTATTTCTCCCACACTCACAGCTTCAGGACTGGTTCATCCACACCTCCTCCAAAGGGTCGGCTCTACTGCGCTGTCCAGGCGAGGTACAGGGCTTGCTCTCCTAAGTGCAGCAGCTGGTAAGATGCAGGAGCCGCTCTCCCAATCTTATGATGTCAGGACCAGCTCTCTCACCCACCTCAGGCCTAGAGGGACAAGGAGAGGACAACCCCACCCCCACACCCGCCCCACCCATGCCATCATATGGCAGATGAGGGGCAGGGCTGTATCTCTCACTCTCACCTTCTTGGGACAGCTCACCAGCTCCCCCTTCAACACAGTCGGCTCCACTGTGCTGCCCAGACGAGATGCAGGCCTGCTTTCCCAAGTGTTGCCTCTGCTAAAGGGAAGGTCGGCTCCCTCACCAGCTGGAGAGGGTAAGGGCAAAGAGGGAAAAGCATCATTGTCCCCATCATACCACAGACAAGGAAGGCAGTGCCAGCTATGCCCCTCTCGTGCCCTCGGGGCTGGCTAACCCACGCTCTTACCTATAGGGTCAGCTTTATTCTGTGCTGCTCAGGCAAGGTGCAGGACCCATTCTCCCGAGTGCTGCAACTGGTGAGGGCTTGGGTCAGGTCTCCCACCTGCTGCAGGTGTTGAGGGGCAAGGGCTTCTTTCCCTCACTCGTGCTACCACATGGCAGAGGAGAGGGGCATCACGTGCTCATACCCTCAGGGCCAGCTCACCCATGGTCCCTTGAACCAGGTCATCTTTGTTATTATGCTGCCCAGGTGAGGTGTAATACCTTTTCTCCTGAGTGCTTCAGCAGGTAAGGGGCAAGACCAGTGCTCCCTAGTGTTGCAGCCAGTAAGGGGCAGAGCCAACTCTGTACATCCTTATCCTCTTGGCCCTCGGTGGTATCAGCATCAGCCAGAAACATCAACACAGTAGCTGCATCAGGGCCATGAACCTGAACATGGGCCCTGGCAGCAGCCCAGGCCCAGACACCACCGCGGCCTTGATTGTGATCAAGCCACCCACTTCAGCCTGCCCCTCACTGCTTTCACCTCTTCAGATAGGCCTTTGCCCATAGGACATGACCCATTCTGTCTCTTTTTCTCTCCAACACCATCCCCTACATTTGCTCACCATAATAGTGCCTGTTTGCCTGTTGCCACAAGGCCCCAGGAAGGCTCGAGTTTTCCCCTCAGAACCCGGGGCAGACCACCTGGGTCTGTATGTGGGTCTCCTCGTCCTGCTCAGTCCGTCATAGCAGGACCATGCTTCCTCACACATTTCATTTGTATACATAATGCATTGGCCAAAATTAGTCACATGGACCCCTCATTACAAAGTAATACAATTCATCCACGTGCTGTAAATATACAAAGAATTGGATTTTGTTGCACACTAGACATCCTTATGATAAATCAGTAATATTTAACTTTGATTCTGTGTAACTGATTTTAAAAATTAACAGGAATTGCTTTCTTCCTAAACTATGTAATGTATAGTTTTTGAATGTACACAATGCTCTGTATTTCTTCTTGAAATTCTCATCCAGCATCTTAGAGCAGAACTTGATAGAAAAAAATCCAAGTTTCCTGAGTCTGAGGATGTTTTCATCTTCTTAACTAATGGTACCTGATGAGACTGGAAAAACTTGAGTCAGAAGACTGGGCATGAAAAGAAAGAACAGTGACTGCCATTGTTAATTAATGTCAATGGAGTTTGTAAAAGTGTAAACTAGTCCACACTCCTAATGTCATTTGACATTAGGGTCACTAAAAAGAGAAATGCAAGATCATAAGCCTGAACCAGAAAAGATTGGGTCACACACTGTTTCTAAGTCTTTCTGGTATACAACTAACTAAGAGCTAAATGTGAGGTAAATACTCAATTAAAGTAATTAGATTTCAATTCTGAAGAATTTTGTCTAAAGGAGTTGAAAGCCAATATTCATTATGAATTTCAAAATAGGAACATTATAGAGTGGCAAGCTTGCTTGATATTAGAATACTCTATCCCAAGAAAGTCCTAGTGTCTGGTAGAGCAGAATTCAAGAAACTTGACAGGGCAGAGATTAAAGCAAGACGTTGGTTCTCCTGTGTAGTTTGTCTCTCTCACCCACTCGGCACCAGCCTGAGCTAGAAGAAATCCCAAAATGGCTTCATGAAGTCACGTCTCTCTTGCTGCCACAGGGCCTTTTCTCTCCCCTTAGTTCCCATATGTGTAGCTCAGGCTAAATCACGTGAGCAGGCTTGAACCGTCCCACATTGTCAGATACTCTTCAGACTGACATCAAAAATTACAGATGGTGTTTGCCTCAGGGCTGAACCACAGCCAAGTCAGCAGCAGGAGAACTCTTAAAACCACTCCAGGATAAATGTTGATGATCGCTGAATACCAACTGGAGGTTAGAAATGGGGTGTGTCCCAGGGTGAATATAACATTTACAAGACCAATTAGTAATTAGATCCAAAAGTCATGGCTATGCTACAAAGTCAACTCACAACTCAGACAATCTGTCAGCCTTCTTAGGCAGAAGATTGTATAAGTATAGTGCAAAATCCTATCACAATGCTGACCAGAGACATCCAGTGAATCTCTCTAGCAGAGAGTATGTCTCTATCCATTAGATGAGTAGGGCTCATATAACACAAAATTTCTTGGTAGAATTAAGTATCTACTGACTACTAGTTATATACCTACTCTAGTAGCTTTCAAAATCACTGAACTTATAAACTTGCTGAGACAGATTTTTATTTGAATATAGACTTTCAAAACAAACTTGGCTTTCAAAATATTTGACTATTAAGGATGAATAATTTCTCCAGAGTGGGAATAGAACTCAAATTGTTTGTTGTTAGCTTGTGTTACAGTCTCCCAGGGACACCTCCACACTAGATAAGCACTGTATCCCAGGGCTACATCACAACACTTAGAGTTCAGATTTCTTAGCCATAAATAGTAGCCTTTCATCTTGAAAACTTATACTAAAATTCACAATTAAGTGCAGAGATCTAGTAGTTGGATAATATTCATGTCTAATATAGCTGCACACATGTTTAAAGACTGAAAATGTAGACCAGTGTCCCCATCACTAACTGAAAACTAACAATTCCTCTGTATATCCATTTCCTAATGTATAAAAAACATAGCATCAAAGGCAATTTCACCACCTTACAGGTTCTCTACAGAAGGGTTGTGCACATACCTGACCATTTGAAATATTCAGCCAGCTGTATACATGGGCTCTGAAGCTGTGGACTCAATTAGACCCACCTTAAAAAGCATCTTCAATTGTATCTGTACTGAAAATATACACACTTGTGTCCTGGCACTATTCCCTAAACATTATAATTGATATATATATATATATATATATATATATATATATATATATATATATATACAGATTATACACAAACATTATGCAACCCTTTCTATAAACTTACATAATATGTGTGTATTATATGCATAGAAGTTATTGTTCCAAACACATTTTTTAAATGTCTAAAGCTTTGTTAATAGTGAAGACGGCAAAATTTAGAATAGAAGGAAGTTATACAATAAATATTTTCTTTTTCTGCTCCCAGTGTCACTCACAAAATAAAGTGTTTAATAATTACTATTCTAGCACAAAACCTGAGGCTCTGAAATAAAATTTCATTTCTAAATGAAGCACCTAGCACAGGATGCCACAGTGGGATGAAACACCCAGAGACTATACATTCTGGCTGATGCCTAAGTTACAGAAAATAGTCTTTATATCTTAAAAAAACAGTTCTAAATATAAAGTTATCATTAGAAGAAGGCTGGACAAATATCCTGACTAGGTTGCCTGCCTTTGGCTCTGAATAAAAGCATAGCATATATTCCCCAGAGGTATAAATAACTCCACAGCACAGCCAGCCCTCTCTCCCACTACAAATGATTACTATTACCCTGCACTCGGTCACTGCTCCCCACACTCTGACATTTACATATGCACTCTTTTCCTGTTCTAGCAGACCTAGGCAGACCAAGCAACATTCCAAATAGCTTTAAAACCAATATCAATATTTTTTCCAAGAGATTGGCACGGCTATGTAAAAAACCTTAGTTAGATGTAGAAATGCCTGGAGAGAGCATAGCCATCCCATTCGGAAAACAGACAAAGTATTAAAAAATAGTAACTGTGCCAATGCAATATTCTCAAAATATCTCTTACATCCTAAGAGACTAGAACTTTTGCTGGAACTCACAATCAGAGTTAATAATACACTTTGAGGTCACTTAACACTGCCAGCCTACTGTGTACTCAGACTGTTAGTTTAACCTGCTCTTAAGAGAACAATGTAACAATCAACATTATTTGCCTTGGATTTCCCATTAAAGACTTCTGCATCCTGAACTAATGCATAGTTGCGATCTTAAATTATGTACTCGCCCATACCCCTAACTCAAAGCAAATGTGTGTGTATCATTTGCAGAAGCAGCAAACACAGAAGTTGAAAGCAACTTCCTAAAATCTCTCATAAAGGTTGAAAGCAACCATTCATAGTTATAGTTGATAAAGTCATATTTGTTATCTGGATGAGTTGGGATCATTTGGAGCCATAGACTTAGTCCCTTATAAAACTCTGTTAAAGATATCTGTGAAGTACCCCATTCCTTCCCCCGTGAGATTCTTTCTGTACTGTTCAATAAATAAAGAACAAAGCCAGTGGTTACAGACACACACACACACACACACACACACACACACACACACACACACACCTCATAAACAACAGATAAACATGGAGATAGACACACAGACACTGAAAGAAACATTCATAAAACAGCCTTCAGGCAGGCTCAGATTCAAACTCGTGCAACTGACAGACGAGGACAGAAGACACAGAGAACATGAAGTAGAGAATTCAAATCTGGACTCATTCTCAGTTAAATGACTCCAAAGGAGAGCTTCTTTCCTTAATGTGACACCTATGCATTATTGGTGAATCAGAGTTAATCACTAATACACATAATTCACACAAGCAGCATTGATCCAGATGCTTGGGCAAAGAGAGTCATAGTAGCATGTCTGTGTTATCTGAAGTGGTGGGGATGGTAAGAGGTAAAATACCTCAGGACTTAGCAAGGCTCTGGCTATTTTGTTCTACTGGAAAACCTCAGTGGAAATGAACTTTCTTTTCTTTTCTTTTCTTTTCTTTTTTTTTTTCCTTTTGGTTTTTTGAGACAGGATTTCTCTGTGTAGCTTTCTGCCTTTCCTGGAACTCACTTGGTAGCCCAGGCTGGCTTCTAACTCACAGAGAGAGATCCACAGCACTCGGGAGGAAATGAACTTTCTTAACTTCAGAAATGACTTAACAGAAACAAGGATGAAAGGGGGGAGAGAGATGCCGGGCGGTGGTGGCGCATGCCTTTAATCCCAGCACTTGGGAGGCAGAGCCAGGCGGATCTCTGTGAGTTTGAGGCCAGCCTGGGCTACCAAGTGAGCTCCAGGAAAGGCGCAAAGCTACGCAGAGAAACCCTGTCTCGAAAAACCAAAAAAAAAAAAAAAAGAAAGAAAGAAAGAAAGAAAGGAAGGAAGGAAGGAAGAAAGAAAAGAAAGAAAGAAAGAAAGAAAGAAAGAAAGGAAGGAAGGAAGGAAGGAAGGAAGGAAGGAAGGAAGGAAGGAAGGAAGGAAGAAAGAAAGAAAGAAAGAAAGAAAGAAAGAAAGAAAGAAAGAAAGAAAGAAAGAAAGAAAGAAAGAAAGAAAGAAAGGGGGAGAGACAGAAAAGGGATTTGACTACAGGCTGAGCTGAAAAGATATTTGCATAGAATCAGAAGCTCAGAACCCACTGTTCTACCCCCGAGATGCTCCCATAACATCAGGGATTCAGCAGCCAGCATACTTTGGAGACTTATAAATATATATTCCATCTTCCATATTCTGGCATGGTAAGAATGGAAAAGTTTATAGAATAGTATTATAAAATTAATTTGTAACTGAGGTATGTTCATAATGTGAATTCTGAATGGAAAAAAAAAAAAGAAATTAAAAGGAAGGACATGACTGCTCCTAGGTATGTGGAGGAGAAAGTTTATTGTAGATAAAAGGGAGCATATAGCCAGAGACAGAAACATCTGGAAGAGTCCAGAATGAACATGATCAGACTAAGCTGGGCCATGTGAGGGGAGGGAGCAGGGGAGGGAGGGAACAGGGAGAGGTGGCCTGGGCCAAGAAACTGGCCAGAGAGTAAAGGGTAGACCAAAAAGAGGTCAGGTGATCAAAATGGCTGGGTTATATAGGAAAGGGCAGCTGGGGGAAGGGCATTCCAGCCCCTGGGCTGGAGAAGTTTAAGGTGGGAGGCAGGGTATGCCAGTCGTGCCCTGTGACAGGTAAGGACTGAGAGATGCTGGGAGAACCTGGCAGATAGTGTCTGCTTTGATATGTTAAAGGTCACCATGGCTATTTTTGCCAGGTTTGAGACCTAACAAATTTCTCACAAGCAGGACAGAATGGGGAACATTCTGGAATGTTAAAAGGACTAACAAAGAAGAGTTTGTGGTGCGTTTTAATCAAAAGAAGAAAATAATAATTAATAGCTGTCTTCTTTGCCACAGGCTGTAAACTAACAATGGCCCATGCATTTGTTCAATGGCGTCATGCCTCATTTACAGTTCATTGTTTTTCTTATCCTAGGCCCTGATCATAATTACTTTTCTACTATTATATTTCTATTTATCTTCGTTGGTGAAATTTAAATTATCCCTTAAAATCTTAAACCATAGGGTTGACATTTATTTGTGACATAAAACACACTATTAACATCCTCTGGTTAAATTTGGTTATATTCCAGAAGCATACAAAGAGTGTCTGTTTGTGACATCACCAATAAACCACTAGGGGAAGTTGAAGTATAACCATGATGATCAAAGGTTGATCCTTGACCAACAGCCTCAGCATGACCTTGCAGATGTGATTTCTCGGTTCCATACACCCAAGGGCTGTGACTGTCCATTCCTGTATAACATTTCCACAAAAAAATGTGCATGCCTCATGAGTCAAGCTTCCATGAGTCAAGGCACAGGTATAGCCTGGGGCTGGGTTTTCCCTTGTGGGATAGCATCACTTCAAAATTTACTACTGGGTGGAATAATTAAGTTCCTCATAGATGTTAAGACTGAAGCCCTCAACGTCTAGCTGTCAGTTAGGGATATTTCTCAGATGCAGGAGGCTGCTACCATTTCTCCACATGACCTTTTCCATAATGTGAGAACTAGTTCTACAAGGCCTGAAAAGGGTATCTTTTACTTTGAACCTCTTTAGCCTGCTAACATGAAGTCATTGGTATTGCAACGTAAGGACCATGACCTCGTGGTCATACAACCTAACCTAGTCAAAGAGTCTGACAACCCCCTATTCATAGGCCCTGTTCACACTTAAGAGAAGGAGATTTCACCAAATATATACAGGGGAGGGTAGAAATCCCTGAGACTACTCTAGTCAAGAGTTCTGACAGCCCCTCATTCATAGGCTCTTATGAGAATGGAGTTTTATCAGAGGGTGGGAATCCCCAAGGCTACTGTGTTTTGAATGTGTCCTCCAAAAGTTCATGTGATGGGCATTTAATTCCCAACTTCTTATGTACTTAGTGGTGGCACCTTTGGCCGGTAATTAGGATTGAGTGAAGTCATGATCCCCATGAGAGCATTTAGAGGTTGTATAAGAGTGAGACCCAAGCTAAAACACATGCTCTATCTTGCCATGTGTTGCTCCCAGGCATGTTATAATGCACAAATAAGCCCTTGCCAGATGGTGAGCAGATAGTGACACTGTACTCTTAAACATCCCAGCCTTCAGAACTGTGGGCCAAATAAATCTGTAGACTTTGTAAATACCCATCGTTAGTATTGTTACAGCAACAGAAAATGGACTGAAACAGCGGACATCTCCAAATTCTACTTGTCATACCTATCTATTCAGAAGGTTCAAAAAAAGATCCCAGATGATTCTCTCATATCCCTCAGCTCTTCAGTGTAGACTAAGGAGTTTAAAACTGTGAAATAATTTAAGAGTTCAGAGGGATGTTTATTCTGTGCCTAAAACTAACTTCTTCCCACAAAGCTGTTCTACCTTGAGCTTCAGGAGGACATCCTGATCTGTGTGGGGGATCAAACTTTCCATCTTGAGAGCTGAAAGACTGGATCAATCAAGGGTTTAATTATACAGATCATTTTTCTGGCTCCCATAAACATAGAGGTTATAAATGGCCAGATATTTATGCAGCTACTGTTAAAAATGCATCTGCAGGATTTATTTCAATGAAACCATGTGTGTTCAGCAGATGCACTGAGAGACTGTGTAAAAGGTTGTCTCTATTGCTTTGAATTTTCTGACTCCTTAAAAGCTTCCAGTGATGGAAGCAAAACAGCATCTGTCCCATGCTCCTGTCATTGCAAACAGGCTCATTAAAACACAGAGAGCTTGATAATAAAGAACTGTGAGGGCGTGCTTGCACACAAGCACGGTGGCTTGAATGTGGTGATTTTGGAAAAGCACATTGTGTTAAGACTTTATAGTTATTAACAGACCTGGAGAACACATACAAACCATCAAAGCATCACTTTAGAATACTGATAGAAATTGTAAGGATCTCTTTCAATCTCAGGTGTTTTCTAAGCATCCACAATTCAAAAGGTGCAGTGCTCTCTGAGTTATACAATGAGAGTGACCACTCTCTGTTCCATCCAACTCAGAGTGGACAGAGAGAGGTGCAAACTCCTAGGGTTCCTTGTTTGCTGTCAATTCCAGCCCAAGTCTCTTCCAAACAGATGGTGCTTCATGATATGGGATCTATCCATATGAGTGATGTAACATCTTAAAATTTATTCAGCGAAAAGTTCTTACAAGGCCTTTATTAGAATTCATGGACAAAAAGGAAGCCAACTTTCAAAGGAGAATAAAAGGCTTTGCTTTAGCTGTTGTCTGCAATGGCTTTGCCCAAACCCTGCTACCTCTTCTGAAGGGCCTGTTGTCTACACCCTGGCTATTTAGCAGTATAGACTAAGAGGGCAGCTGGTGATAACCACCTCAGGGTAGCAGACACAGGGTGATTTTACCACCTGGTATCTCTTTGTAACCTCCAAAACGGAAGTTACTGTTGGTGAAATTATTATGGCCACTCCACATAGTTAAAAGGGAGATTTATTTAGTGGGCAACTTACAAAAAAGGGAAAGGTAGGTTGTGGGGTCTGGGGAAGGTGTATCGAAATCCAGTGGTGTTCTCTGGAGCTCTGCTCGGTCAACCTCCACTGTCTAGGGTCCAGGAACAGAGAGAGCATGCTGGCCCATCCAGATCTCGAGTCTCCTGGCGCCTCCCTTGGCCCCGCCTTGTAGGCGTGACAGTTGCCTAAGCCTCAATGGGGGTTGGAATTTCCAGATCAAAGCTGTAATGGCTACCCACTACAAGTTACCTCACTGGGAATCACTGTGCAAAATCATGAAAGGATTAACTATTATAGGTCCTAACCAGAGGCACCAATGCCTCCCAGGGAGCATCAGTTTTACCTGCTTTCAGGGCCTAAGGAAAAGACCCTTCATAGGGTCAGCCCCTCTAACATTGCAAAGACGTGCTTGTCCTTACAAATGCACTCTCAGAGAAGACTGGCAAGCTTCTTGCTGTAGGTTCCTGGGAGCTCATGACACACCTTGTTGGAGAAACTAGGAGCATCCCCCAGCAAGCTGGAGTAGCATATGCAAAGAGCAAGTGGGAAATCTTTCTGTTGTATTAGAAAGGGTGGATTTGAGAACAGAGAAGCAGAGGGGGGCCCATACGGGAGGAGATGCCCTCTATCCTAGGCCAGTATAGAGGGAATGCTGACATTGCATGCAGTTTTGTCACTGAGAAAGTTCACACCACTGTAAAATCAAAACTCGTGCTTCAAGTTTCAAATACTGTGTTCACTATTCTGTGGTTCCCTCATCTTATTAAATCCACATTATACTCCTGTTTCTATACGTATATGTTTATAAATTTTTTGAGGCATTGAATGAATGATAAATGTAGACTGCCAGCGAAGTAGAGTAATATGTTTTTCTGTAGAATCAATGACTATCCATGGGGAAATAAGATGCCCTAAATCATATTTTTAACCTTAGATTCAACTCTTTTTTCCAATACTTGGAGTTAAATCTAGGGTCTCATACATTCTAGACACACAAGCAAATGTTCTAACACTGAGTGACACCCCACACTACTCCCTGCCATTTTTTTTAGATGGGGCCTCACAAAATTGTCCAGTCTGAACTGGATCTTGCTACATATCCCAGGTTGGCCTCAAACTTGTAATCCTCCTGACTCAGTCTCCTGAGTAGCTAGAATTACAGGTGTGTGGCACTATATCCAGCTTAGAATCAACTCTTGAAAAAGATAATAAAATCTTTCTTTGGTCCTGCTGCTCTCACAGACTAAATGTGTTTCAAAATGTGTTGGTGGCAGGAAAATGTCTCCAGCAATGGTTTCCAGACCAAACGTTAAAATGAATGCAATAGACATTGAAGACTTAGAATAAGATGCTCCAGGGAGCTACCTGATCCCCAGAATATATTAGCAAAATGACCACCACTAAGCAAAGACAGTCGAACAGTTGACCTTCCCCACTGTTTCTCCCTTGACTCAAGGAGGACTTTGAAATGAGGAATGAGAGACCCAATTCCTACTGCTACTGTATGTGGGGTTTCTAGAGAGTTCCAGAGTCAGACTGAAAACTGAAGTATTATGTCAACAGGGATCATAATGGAAAATCACTGCATGATGTCTAGGTCAAATTAAAGTACCCCAAATGGTAGATGACTGATATGTAGTCAGATACTTGGCTAAAAGTAAAGGTGGGTACAATATTATACAACTAAAATCTCAGCACTCAGGAAGCCGAAGTATAAGGATTATGAGTTAAGAGCCAGCCTAGGCTATACAGTGAGACCCTGTCTTGAAAGGAGTCAGGATGGAAAGGAAAAGAAAAAATAAAATATCCTTGGAAAGCTACTATTCTGGTAAGGGAGTGGCCATACCCATTTTGGAAGAGATTCATGTAAATCATGTCCAACCTCTACCCTGTGTTTTTACTAGTTTTGAACATCAGAAAAGGAAGAACTGGTAGCAAAACTTCCAAATACCTTTATAATATTCCTCTTTTCCACATCCATGTCCAAAGCCACCTGCCATAGGGCCGTCTTAAGTTCTAGGGTAACTCTGACCAGGAAATCGGCCTCTTGTGTGATTTCATCCCTTCTAAGAGTGCTATTCTTTCATTGGTTGCCTGTTTTTACAAGCTCCCAGAGTTTACATTTTTGAGTGGCGTGACTTTTTATTCCACCTCTTCTTCCTTCTTCCATGCCTTTGAAAGGCCAGTAGAAGGACACTATTTTCATTGTTAAATTGTAGTGTCTGTTTAGAGATTTTAGTCTCCTGGTAACAGCAGTAGAGAAAAACACTTCTGACCATCTTAGAGATTCCTAAGAAAGGGGACTTGTATCCAAACATTAAAGCCCAAGCTGATAGGGAGGTATTTCATGGGCTGTTTTCAACCTACGGCACTGCATAGCTAAGTGGTGAGAAAAAGACTGAACCACTCCCAAAGCAATTTCACGTGAGATTTGTTTTCATTTTCCCTTAGAAAAGCCAGGGTTTTGTTGTTGTTGTTGTTGTTGTTGTTTGTTTGTTGTTGTTTTTGTTTTTGTTTTTGGTGGGGGGACACTTGACACCTCAGTAAAATTACTGTATGATTCATACACATGGGGAGTCTCAGGTCTCCAGAGAAAGCATCACTGAGAGAACCTGAGAGGACGGAGTTAGCATTTGGGGGGTGACAGAAAAGCAAGGCAATGCTTGCCCTTCTTTCCTCTTTAACAGGAGCATCTCCCTCCCCAGTGCACTGCAGAGGACCAAGCGCTGTTTCCAAGCCTAGTCTTTTAGCGCCACCTGGTGCACATTACTGTAATCACTTTTAGCCAAATAAAAACTTTTTTTTTTTTTTTTGAGTATGCAGAAGTCAAGCATATGGTCAGATTAAAGGACAATTTGGAGATTGTTGTTCATTCAGTTCATCACAGGACCTTGGAACACAATAAATGACCAAGTGCTGTGTTTATTTTTAATTGCCATGATTGTTTTTCTAAGAATAAACGGATTTGAAGAAGAAGAACAGAGGAAAACTAGTGTCCAAGATACAGCAGCTTTTGGGAAATGTTAATGAGAGGCTGGAGAGATGGTTCAACAGTTTAGAGCACTGGCTGCTCTTCCAGAGGACCCAGCATGCACATTGTATTTCACAAACATCTGCTCTACTCCTCCAGTCCAAGGGAATCCAACACCCTCTTCTGAACTCAGCAGGCACTGTATGAATGTGGTATATAGACAGACACATAGGCAAAAAAAAAAAAATCCATATACATGAAATTTTTAAAATGTAAATGTTAATGAATTAGCTTTTAATAGGCAAAAATAATAGTTAAGTGGAATTTTTAAAACTTCAGGAAAGAGAAACACTCCTTATTTGGGCTACCCATATCTGGAGTTAGCCTAAGTCTTGAGTTTCTTTCTATGTTTTATAATACTCCTACTAAATAGGAATGCTAGTACTAGTGCCCACTCCTCCCTGAGAAACTACTAAAAATGATGGAAACTTTGCCATTTTCAGATTTATCTAGGATCCTTAAAGTTATTCTGAAAAGTGAACAGCATAGGCAGATGGTAAATGCCTGCTCATAACTCAGGTGTGAGTTAGATGCTAAGGTACACATCTTACTGCTGTGGTTTGGGTGTGAACTGTCCTCCAAAGGTCCATATGTTGAAGGGTTGATTCCTAATGCAGTGTTCAGAGGTAGGGCTTTGGAGAAATGATAGGATCTTAGAGCATTGATCTAATCAATAGATTAATCCAGAGGTGCAACCATAATTGAATAGGCTATCAGAAGGTGATGGGAGCTGTGGAAGGGAGGGCCTGATTGGAAGAAGTGGATCAATGGGGGTGGGCTTTGAAGGATATATCTTGTGCCTGGTCTCTTCTCTGCCTCTTCCTGATTCCCAATAGCAACAAATAGACATCCTTCCCTACCATGCTCCCACTGTCCTGATGTTCTCCTTCACCACAGACCTAGAGCAAAGGAGCTAACAAAGCAGTGCCCCAAACCTCTGAAGCTAAACAGAGTAGTGTAGAGGTTTCAGAAATAAGGGAATTTTCCACTTTGCAGATAATTTATCACTTTGTGATAATGCTGAACTGCAATGAAGAAGCTGGGAGACTGTATCTTCTTGAGGTACTGCATTAAGGAGGTGTAGAAGCATTGCCCTCTGGCACCTACAACCTGAAGAAGGAAGCAGCAGCTGGAGTCACAACTGCCGAGGACCTGCCACACAACAACGCACATTCCAGCTGCTTCCCTGACAGATGGGCGAGTGCTTCTTGGAGGGTGGCTATAGGTTTAGCAAGCGCTTTGGATGCAAAGCATCATAGGTTTGTGGTTCGGCCAATCCTATTTCTGCCACTGGCCCTACTAATTTGAGTTCACGATTTGGCAGAACATCTGTCTTTTCTCAAGTGT
Organism: Peromyscus leucopus; assembly: GCF_004664715.2. Taxonomy (NCBI): domain Eukaryota; kingdom Metazoa; phylum Chordata; class Mammalia; order Rodentia; family Cricetidae; genus Peromyscus; species Peromyscus leucopus. Next base: position 44,280,532 of record NC_051067.1, read on the forward strand.
GATGGTTCAATAGAGGCATACACCAACCATCCCCGCTTTACAACCAAGAAAACTAAAAACCAACAATTATAAAACTTTTCCTACATCACACAACTATGACATGATGAATCCAGAATTTGAATCTACTTTGGAGGCAGATAAATTACTCAACAGCCATGAAAAATGATACTGTAAATAAATATTAACATCTATGCTAGTTCTAAATCATGGCCACAATTTCTTTGACTCCCTGCCCTTCAAAAAGTAGGGCTTGGCCATCCTTATAAGGCTAGGTTTGAAAATGATTTTTCTACATAGGAACGAACCCAAAGCACAAGCCACAAAAGAAATAATAAAATAAGTGAGACTACATCAAATTTAAGGGTTTCTGAACAGCAAAGGAAGCAACACAGTGTGCAAAGGAGAAAATATTAAAAAGCAACCCATATATTTGATAAGGTGTTAACTCAGACACTTCCCTATTGAAACTCGCGTTTCTTTTCTCTCTGTCTCTCTGTCTCTGTCTCTGTCTCTGTCTCTGTCTCTCTGTCTCTCTGTCTCTCTCTCTCTCTCTCTCTCTCTCTCTCTCTCTCTCTCTCTCTCTCTCTCTCTCTCTCTCCCTGTGTGTGTGTGTGTGTGTGTGTGTGTGTATGTGTTTGTATTTGTGCCCAGTGTGGTTGGGTATGAGGTGTATGTGAGACATGTATGTGTGTGTGGTGTGTATGTGGTGTGTGTATATGATGTGTGTGAGGTAAGATCTATTTGTGATGTATGTGGTGTGTGATGTGGTGGGGTTTGTGTAGGATGTGTTGTGTGTAGGTATGGTGTGGTAGTGGGGGGTGTAGTATGTGTGTGTTATATCAAGTTCAAAGGAAACTCCTAATACCTAAACTCCATAACACTGTGCTTATGTCCAGAAATGACAGTCTTAGTTCAGATCAAGCTAGACTATAAGCCTATAGCCAGCATCTGTCAGGAACCTAGGAAATGAGTCTCTGACTGCCAAAAATGGCCACCTGTCCCTTTCTGATTCCCAATAGCAACCTGTTTGATATTCTGTGGTTGTGTATCAAAGCCCATGCTGGCCTCCAGGCTCTTTCAGTCCCTACTCACACATACTTGTTATGCATTTCAAAGCCCATGCTAGCTTCCCAGCCCTTCTTACCTCCTCCACTTCTCCCTCACTATGCTAGCTTCCAGGCTATTGCAGTTCACAAGCTTCCCTCCTCCCAGATGCCATATAGTTCTCTATGTAATGACAAGTTCCCCCCACCTCCTCCATCCTTCCTATTCTCTGTTATTTCACTTCTCTTGCAGATAACCGTAGCCATGTCCTCTCCGCTCTAGATGCTTCCAGATGCCTCTGGCTGATCTCTCTCTCTCTCTCTCTCTCTCTCTCTCTCTCTCTCTCTCTCTCTCTCTCTCTCTCTCTCCCACAATAAAAACATTCTCCCTGACCATGGAATGGCCATTGCTATGCTTTCTTTACTTCACCCTCACTTACATGTTGCATATGTGTGGTATTGTGTGGAATGGAGTGTGTTTGTGTTTGTGTGTGTGTGTGTGTGTGTGTGTGTGTGTGTGTGTGTGTGTTATGTGCACTCTCAAATGTATTGGTATTTGCTTTCCACCTTGTTTGAAATAGAGTCTCTTGTTCACTGCTGTGTGTGTCTGGCTAGCTGGCTCATGAGATGCTTTGGCCCCCTGTCATTTCACTGTAGTATTACAGACACAGGCACCCATTTGTACAAATAAAGAAACAAACTCTTTGGGGCCAGAGTACTTGCTGCCAGGCCTGATGACTTAAGTTTGATCCCCAGAACCCACATGGTGGAAGGAGAGAGCTGACTCTCATAAGTTGTTTTGTTGTTTTTATTTCGGCATGGTGGGGGTGACAAACACACACCCATATAAATCCCCTACACACACAAGACCCAAACCTAGGCCCTGTGCAACCACTTTGTCCACTGAACCTTCTCTCCAACTCCCAGAATGAGTTTAAAATGGACAAAGGACTTGAACAGACTTTTTACAAAGAAGACATACAAATGTTCAATATGTATGTTAAAATACATTCAATATTACTAATTGTCAGGAAACTGCATAACAAAATCACAATAAGATACCACTTCATACCTACTAAGAATCCATAATTTGGTCTGCTCAGTTGGTAGAGTGTTTGCCTAGCATAAACAAAGCCCTGAATTCTATCCCTAGCACCATGTATATAAAGCACTCGGTGGGGGGCAGGGTAAGGAAGACAATCAGAAATTCAAGTTCATCTTCATTAACACAAGTATGAGGCCAGCCTAGGATGGAAACCAGCCTGGGATATATGAGAGTCTGTCTCAAAACAAAAACAAAAGAACTAGAAGCTGGATATGGTAGCACAGCCCTGAATCCTTGCACTCCAAAGACTGATGCAGAAGGATTGTCAGCTGGAGGTCATCCTGGGCTATGTGAAATGAAAAAAGAAAGTTAGCAGAATTAACATGTGTCAGCAGAGATGTGGAAAAACTGGAATCTTCATGACCCCTGTGCCTGCCCATCCTTTCCTGGGTGTACTGTTGATGGAACGGAGTTGATGGAACAAAAACCCCATGAGGGTTCTTCCAAATTCTCAAACTACAGCTACAGTTATGCATTACTTCAAGAGAGGGATACATTTTGAGAAACGCATTATTGAGTGAAGCCATAGTAGCATGCGCATCAAAAGGTGCATTTTCACTAACTGAATTACTGGTTACCACATCACTAGATTATAAAGTTCATGAGACCACCATTTTTGACAGAATGTGTACAGTGCATGACACTTCTATGTGATCCAATAACCCCACTTCTTGTTATTAAATCGAAGGAAATGAAAACAGGATCTTAAAAGAGACATGTTCAAATTGGAGAGTTGTTTCAGCAGTTAAGATCTTGGCCTGCTCTTCCAGAGGACCCAGGTTGGATTCTCAGCAACCACATGGCAGCTTACAACTATCTGTAACTCCATTCCCAAGGGTTTCAACACCTTCCTCTAGCATTTGTGTGTATGAAGCAAATGTGGCACATAGACATATAGGTAGGCAAAACACATAAAAATAAAAAGTATCAATTTATCCATTTTGCCCTTTCCACTCTCCATTCTGAAACACATGCACATAAAAATAATTTTTTTTTAAAAAAAAAAAAGGGGGTAGGCTCTTTCTTGAAGCACTTGGCATAGTCTGCACAGCCCAAAAGAGCCTTATAAACTCAGCCACCTCATCCATTGTCCATTGAACCACCTGGCTGGCCTAATTGTCAGTCACACCTGGAAGTAGCCTACAGCACTGTTCCCTGCCAAAGGGCAGACCCAGGAAAGGATGGGCAGGCACAGGGGTCATGAAGATTGGCAGGCAAAGCACCTGCTGCAACTGCTCGGCTGAGTGTTGTGCTTCCAGAAGAAGCAGATGGATAGCAGAGCCTTCCTGCATCTGATCTGGGTAGACACCTTCAAGAGGGTGAAACTCAAGCTGGGCTCAGCGCCGAAACCTCACAATTCTATTTATATGTGCAGTGTATCCCAAGACCTAACTGAAGATGATGTTACCCCAGGGCCAGAAGGAAGGGATGACTGTGACCCCAAGTTTCCACTGACACCAAGACTGGTGCTTTTGGCAACAAGACTGAGAGCCAGTCGTTCTATTTTAATGTCCCCAGAGTCACGCCCATGTTTCATGTGGACCATTTGAGGTGTCTGGTTTGTTTGTAGGGAGGACTTGAGCAGGTGATCAAGTGCTTAGTTCCTTTGGGTGGCATTCCTTCTGCTCTAAGGTGCTGCAACACACAGAAGGAGCTGGCGCATGCATCTGTACTCTCCCCTCCTCATAAAAGAAACCACTTTCCACTCTGCAAGTGTAAGTGGCTCACGTGGTAAAATCCCAGAAAATCCATCCTTTAATGCATTTTGATAGCTTCACCTGAGCAAGATCTGAACATGGGGCATCTGACATCTGGGTATGGCAAGTCTAAGAAAGAAGTGTAAGCCTAGTGCTTTCAAAATGACATATGAGTTTCTGTGCACTTTACTCAGAAAAGTTTGACTCTTGTAAAACACACACACACACACACACACACACACACATTGTGTGTGTATGTATGTATGTATGTATGTATGTATGTATGTATGTATGTATGTGTCAGGGACTAGAATTGAAAATCCCAGACATAATTCCTAGCCATTTTTACTTCTTTTGGGTACTCTCTGTTCAGGTCTATAGCCCAATTTTTGAGTGGGTCATTTTGTTTGTTTGTTTTGACTCTGTCTTGTGAGTTATTTATTTTGGATAGTAATCTTCCGTCAGATGAATAGCTGGAAAAGATACTCTCCAATTATAAGAGTTTCTTCCTCACCTAATTGATTGTTTCTTTAGTTGGGCTGAAGGTCTATAGTCTTAGGATGTCCCACTTGTCAATTGTCCTTAAGTCTTGAGTAAATGGAATCCTAGTCATAAAGTCCTTCCCTATACCTGTATCATGTAGGGTTCTGCCTACGTTTCCTTTGAGTATTTTCAGTGTTTCGAGCTTGATATTCAGGTCTTTGATCCACTTGTAGTTAGTTTTTGAGAAAGGTTGAAGACATGGGGCAAATTTCATTCTTCTATATGCTGACATCCAGTTTTCCCAGCACCATTTGCTGAAGATGCTTTCTTTTCTTGGGTGTATTTTGTGGCACCTTTGTGAATATTAAGTGGCTGAAGTTACATGTACTCATGTTTGGGTCTTTGATTTTGTTCCATTGGTCTACACATCTGTTTTGTGAGGGTGCCTTACTGTTTTTTATCACAATGGCTCTGTAATGTAGCTTGAGATCTAGAATAGCGATTCCTTCAGAATTTGGGGATGGGGAGGCAGGATTGTTTCCTATATGGGGTCTCTGTGGTTCCATATGAATTTTAGGATAGTTTTTTTCTATTCCTGTGAAGAATGAGACGGGGATTTTGTTTGTGATTATAACGCCTGTAGATAGCTTTTTGTGATAGTCATTTTCACAATATTAATTCAACCAATCCATGTGCACAGGGTGCCTTTCCATTTTCTAGTTTCTTTCTCTATCTCTTTCTTCAGAAGCTTAAAGTTTTCTTTATAGAGGTACTTCCCCTCCTTAGGTTTTTTTCCTATGTAATTTCTGAGGCTATTGTGAATGGGAGTAAGTTCATGATCTCTTTTTTCTGGATTTTGTTGTTTTGTGTAAAAAGGCTATTGAATTTTTGCAAGTTGATTCTGTATCCTGTCACCTTGTCGAATTTATCATTCCAGAAATTTTCTGGTATTATTTTTGGAATATTTTATATTTAATATCATGTCATCTGAAAATAAAGACAGTTTAACTTCTTTTTTTGTTGTTGTTGTTCTATTTGTATCCCTTTAATTTCTTTCTCTCACTTTGATGCTCCAGCTAGTGCTTTGAGCACACTATTGAAAAGAAGTGGGGTTAGTGGATAGCCCTGTCTCATACCTGATTTCAGGAGGATTGTTTCATGTAGGATGATGTTGGCCACGGGTTTCTCATATATAGCTTTTATTAGGTTGAGCATGTCCTACTCTCTCCAGGACTTTTATCATGAAGCTACGTTAGATTTTGTCACTGCCTTTTTCTGAATCTATTAAGATAATCACTTGATATTTTATCTTTAGGTCCATTTATGTGGTTTATTACATTTATTGACTGAAATATATTAATCATCCCTGAATCTCTGAGATGAAGCCAACTTGGTCATGGTGGATGATATTTTTAATGTATATGTATTTAGAATTCAAGTGTCTTACTAAGCAATTTTGGATCTAAGAAGGATTAACTAAAGATCTTTGAAAGTCTAGTAGAAGTTTGCTATGAATCCATTGGGCCTTGGATATCTTTAATTGGAAGTCTTTTTTATTATTATTTCAATCTCCTTATTTCTTATGAATCTGTTTGAGTTGTTGATCTCTTCTTGGCTTATTTGATAGTTTGGCTTAATATAAAAATTCATCCATTTCTTTTAGGTTTTCCATCTTAATGTAGTACAGAATTTTAAAGTATTCCCTTATAATATTCTGAATTTCTTTGGTGTCTGTTGTAATATTTGCCTATTCATTTCTGACTTTGTCAGTTTGAGTGCTCTCTTTCTTTACTTTGGTTAGCTGGGCCTCAAGTTTGTCGATTTTGTTTGTCTTCTCCAAACAACAGCTCTCAGAGTCATTGATTCTTTGTACTGTTTTTTGGTTTGGATTTTGTTAATTTCTGCTCTGATTTTTATTATTTCTTGCCATGGACTTGGTTTGGGGATTTTTGTTGTTATTGTTGTTGTTGTTGTTGTTGTTGTTGTTGTCGTCTTTCCAAATTCTTTAGTTTTATAATTCAGTCATTTTTCGTGCTCTTTCTGGTTTTTAATGTAGACATTTAGGTAGGACTGCTTTCAATGTGACCCAGAGGTTTTGTTGTGTTGTGTTTTCATTTTCACTTAGCTCCAAAAAAAAATATTTCTTTTTGTTGTTGTTTATTTGTTTCCTCTTTGACTCTTCATCATTTGTTAATGAGTTGTGAAGTCTCCATGAGTTTATGTATTTACTAAAGATTTGTTTGGAGTTATTTCAATGTTTCTGAATTTGTTAAGATTTGTTTTGTGTCCCAGGATGTAGTATATTTTAGAGAAGCTCCTATATTTTGCTGAGTAGATTGTATATCCTTTGGTATTTGGGAGGAATATTCTGTAGATAACTGTTCAGTTCTGATGTATGATGTCAGTTAATTCTGATGGTTCTTTGCTTGTGTCCAGATGACCTGTGTATTGGAGAAAGTGCGATATTGAAATCACCTACTATTCATTAATAAGTTAATGTCAATCTGTGACTTCAATTCCATTAGTACACTTTTTATGAAATTGAGTACACCAGAGTTTGATGCATATATGTTTAGGATAGTCATGTCTTCTTAGTTAACTGTTCCCTTGATTATAATGAAGTGTCCCCCATTTATCTCCTCTAGTTTTTGTCTGAAGTCCATTTTGTCAGACATTAGGATAATGATGCCTATTTGTCTCCTTGTCTCATTTCATTGGAGTACTTTTGTCCATCCTTTTACTCTAAGGTAGTACCTGTCATTAAAGCTAAGATGTATCTCTTGTAGAGAATGGATAGATTTTGTTTCTTGATCCATTCAGTCTGTGTCTTTGGATTGGAGAATTGAGGTCATTAATATTTAAAGTTGTTTTTGAAATATGTATACTGATTTCAGTCACTGTATTGTAAAGTTTGTGTGGTTTTGTGTCAACAATGGTTAGTGTTTCAGTAATTATAACTTCATTTGTTTTCTTTTCACACTTTCTTCACTATTCCCATTCTTCTCTTCAGCCTAACATATTGCTTCCTGTATTTCCTTTATTTTGGTCTGTTCCATAGTCATTTGTAAGGTTGCCTGTATCATACAACATTTTTCCCTCCTTCAATTATGGATGAAATTTTGCTAGGCATATTAGTCTAGGTTGACCATCATGTTTTTTTGGACTTGGAATACATTGCTCCAGGTTCTTCTGGCCTTCAAAGTTTACATTGATAAATTAGCTGTTGTTCTGATATGTTTTCCTTTATATGTGGCTTGTGCTTTTTCTCTTGTACCATTCAATACTCTTTTCTTTGTTCTGTACTTAGTGCTTTAACTATGATATGCACAAAAAGTTTATTCTCCAGTCTTGTCTATTTATTGTTCTGGGTGCTTCTTGTATCTGAATGGGTAAGCCTTTCCTTCATGTGAGGAAGTTCTCTTCTATGATCTTTTTGAGGGTCTATGATAATGACCTGGGATTCTTCTCCCTCATGTATTCCTGTAATCTAAAGAATTGATCTTTCCAGTCACAATGAACTGCTCCTTTGTACCTCTTTAGTGCCTGTCTGTAGTTCTGATCACTTGGAAGACCGAGTGGGAAGGATCATGTCAGTCCATAAGTGCAAGACTAGCTTCCACAGCATAATAAAATCCCATCTCAAAACAAAACAAATCTATGTCGCATCTCTGATATAGCTTTGTTCCAGTTGGTGAGTGCTACCTTTAAATGAAATAAGTTTACAAATTTCCTTAAACATCTCTTTATTTTTCTACTTTGTACAGTGAATCTCATTTGTGTCTATAATTTGTTCTTCAACTTGGGAGCTACACATTGCACTCTCAACATTTAGGACACGAAGCAAAAGGACCATGAATTCAAGTCCAGTTTGGGCTACTTAGGACATCTGAGGCCAGCCTGAGCTACCTAACAAAGCTGGGTTTGGGGGCTGGAGAGATAGCTCAGCAGTTGGAAGCACTGATTGCTCTTCCAGAGAACCTGGGTTCAATTCCCACCACCAATATGACTGCTTACTACTATCTGTAACTCCAGTTCCAGGGGACCTGAAACCCATGGCAAAACACCAGTGCACATTAAAAAAAAAATAAAATAAAGAAAAAAAAAAGATTTGTTTAAACAAACTAGAGGAAATTCATGAACTTTAAATCAACAGCTGTGGAGCCTCCATGGCACTGGACTAGGCCCTCTGCATAAGCGAGACAGTTACATAGCTTGATCTGCCCTAAGGGGCCCCCTGGCAGTAGGATCAGGGTCCAACCCTGGTGCATGAGCTGGCTTTTTGGAGCCCAGTACCTATGGTGAGACACCTTGCACAGCCTTAATACAGGGGGAGGGGCTTGAACCTGCCTCAACTGAGTGTACCAGGCTTTGATAACTCCAGATGGGAGTCCTTACAGTGTTAGAGGATGGAATGGAGGGGTGAGTTGAGGGGAGGCTGGGGGCAGGAGAAGGGAAGAGGGGGGGATCTGTAATTGGTATATAAAATGAATTTTTAAAAATTCTTTTAAAAAAAACTGGGGTTGGGGTTGGGGGAAATGTTTGTTTGTTTGGGGTTTTTTTTTGTTTTTTTTTGTTTTGGTTTTTGTTTTGGTTTTTGTTTTGGTTTTTTTGGTTTTTTTTTTTTTTTTTTTTTTTTTTTTTTTTTGGTAGACAGGGACTGTAGCAGGAATCTTAAAAGTTCTTATTAATAAAATCAAACCCGAGGCGAGTTATTGGGGTCCATGCTGGTAGATCAGAGAGACAGGACAAGCCACAGCTATCTCACCTCACCAGTTCCTCAGCTGGTCTTGTCTCCTCAGACTGGAGGCCTCTGAGTCCTCCTCCAGAATGAATCTCAGCTGAACTGTGTTGCTCCATAGCCTGAATGCTTAACCAGGCCAAAATGCTTAACCAGCCAAATGCTGCTAGTTTCTGGTCCTCATGCCTTATATACCTTTCTGCTTTCTACCACCACTCCCTGGGATTAAAGGCGTGATGAGTCACCATGCCTGTCTGTATCATTGAACACATGGATTTCTGCCTCTGGAATGCTAGGATTAAAGGCATGTGCTACCACTGCCTAACTTCTATGTTTAATATTGTGGCTGTCCTGTCTCTGACCCCAGATAAGTTTATTAGCATACACAATATTTTGGGGAACACAATACCACCACAAGGGACCCACTGTGTAGCCCCAGCAAGTAAGAAGCTCACAAGACACACATACCTCTGCCTTCCATGTGCTAGGATTAATGGTGTGTCGTACCATGCCAGGCTGCTGTGTGACAAAACTTTTCCTGGGGAAATGCTACACAAGTCTACTCACCCCGATAGAGCGTGAAGGAGCTTAATATTGGCTCAGAACCCCAAGACCAAGCTCTCAGCACCAAGGGGATTTATTTGCCCCAGAAGGAATAAGAGACAAAGAAAGACAGGAGATAGAGGAAAAGGGGGAAGGGGAAGGGAACAAGGGAAAGGAGACAGGGGTATTTGTCCCCGAAGGAAAAGGACTGCCTCTGGATAGAGAAGAGACAGATGTGGTCCATAGAAAAAATGGAGCTTTATAAAGGTAAAAAGGAGAAACCCCGTGTTAGGATGAGGTGTTTAATTTTGATTGAGCATGTTAATTAGGTAAACCAAAGGAGGCTTTTGATTGTTGGACTTTAGTAGTTTGATAGCTGGACCTTGGTAGTCAGTCTCAGGAGGAGGAAGTGGCCAAGTAAGGGAACAGATCTTGGTGGCTAGCTTTAGGAATATAATCTAACAGTTTTTAGCAAGGCAGAAGGAATGAGGGAGGAGGAAAAGGCCTGCCAGCACCACATGATCAAGTGGGCTAGTGTCCCTTCAAGAGTCCACAGCAGACTGAAATACAGATACAAGCAAAGTCCAACTTGATGAACCAATGAGTTTTATTGGAGTTACAGGATCAGAAATGACTCAGACAGCTGCATCACCAATGCTACATGGGTGACAGCTCACAAGAGCTCAGCAGAATGGCGGGTCCTTTCCAGGTGACTCAGTTGGTCTAAACCTCTTCCAGGCAGCTGGTCTGATCTCTTCTTTGCAGCATGGCTTGTCTGAGAGTGATTCAGCCATCTTGATTGCTTACTCTATCGGGGAGGGGCCTAGTGAATGTGGTCAGTTTCAATGACTTCCTGAAGATATTTTGAGTGTTTTACCTTCCGGTTTAAGGAGCTTTCCCTGTAATGTTTCAATTTCAGAGGAAAATGCTACACAACATAATCTTGTGGGGTGTGGGGAGGCTGTGTTTTGAAGGAAGAAAAAGAAACTGATTGTGGATGACCTCATGAAAGGACAGGAAGAATGAAGGCCTGGTCACAGGGATCTCAGTGGCTCTGCATTTGTAACTGCCCATTCTGTAGATGCATATGATCTATCACTCAGTCAAAGGCTACCTACTCTTCACCACTGAAGTGTTGATCCAACCCCTTTCATGGTCACTAATAGCTTCTTCTGCCACTAGTCACAAACATCAGAGAAAGTTTCCTTATATCTGAGGACTAATAAAAGAGTACACTCCCATGACACTGGCCTTAAGCCATAGCACCATAGCCCAATGTAGGCTTTGAATGTATTTCATATCTCTTGCATAGCTACTATTTAATTCTTCCTTTCCTTGATGTTGGGAATGGTACACAAAGCTTAAAGCACTCTACCACTGGTCTATACTCACAACCTCTGTCTAAATATTTGCTCTGTGTCAACACTGAACCCTGTCCTTAAGCATACTTAAGGAAGTTACCACTTTCTAGCATTGTAGCCTTCCTGTATTTTAGAGAAAAGAAAACTGTTGGGAGATGCTAAGTCACTGGAATTTCCAAGGTGGCACAGCTAGTCATTAGCAAAACCTGGCCTGACTCTAAATTGTGAGGAAGAAAAATCCTCTGGAGCTGGCTGTGTGGATGCCTCCTCCAAGAAGGAATAGTGCCATGGCAAGCCACCCAAGAAAGTTGAGGGGCTTGATCAAACCCTGGGTCCCCAACTGTGCCAGTGGAAGGCCTGTGTCTCACCAGCACTAGCCATCACGGCAGCAGTAAATCAACACCCCAGATACCGACCACCTATAATTTTAAAAGAATGATCCATATCACCCTATTACTGGAAACCAGTTGGACTTGATTTTCCTCAAATTAAAATCAAGATACATGTTTACAGGAAGGCCATGACTAACAAAACTAAAAATAATTCTTCACATAAATAGTATTTTATGTATGTTTCTGTTGAGTTTTAACACTCATGTTCTGGCCAGTGAGGCACAAGTTCAGCAGTAGAGGCTGTGGATATGGGTCTGTCCGTTGGGTATTTTCTCTCTTTCATGTTCACTACTGTAGCAGTTGTTTGCTGACAGGGGGAAAGAAAACCACAGCCCCTCTAAACACTGATCAGTGGGCTTTGAAGTCCTGTCTGTGAGGCTAGTCTATGGAACAATTGGAGTCTCATTAAATCACAGGAAAACATTAAATAAATGAGGGTTTCCAGAAAAGGGAAAGGAAGAAACACACATGACCAGAGCTCATGAGGACGCCATGCTGGCATAGGAATGACCAGGATATGAAGCATCCCTCATTCCGGATAAAAAGCAGATGATGAGAGCGAAGAAGAGAGGTGAGCAGGAAAGTGAGGAAACGGAAACCAGAGAGGGGGTGAGAAGAGAAAGAGGGCTGGAGAAAGCAAAGACCAGCAGAAGGGAAAGGAAAGGGTGAGGAGGCAAACTGGGGGGGGGGGGGGGGCTGGAGAGCTCCTTCACCCTGGACAGAGGACTCCTCAAAGAAACCTTCACAGTTTCTGACAGACTCCTTTCCTCCAAGGGACATCTGAGGGGCAGAAAGTTTCCAGTCTCCAATATACCCCAAATTGGAGAAGAACTCTCTTAGTTTTTTTTTAACTTTTGAGACAAGAGGCAACTCTTGCAGTAAGAGAAAACATCTACTGATCAATCTCTCTCTCTCTCTCTCTCTCTCTCTCTCTCTCTCTCTCTCTCTCTCTCTCCCTCCCTCCCTCCCTCCCTCTCTCCCTCCCTTCCCCCCGCCATGGTTACTCCAAGCCCACTTCTTTAAGCATCTACAGCCACATTCACAGCAGTCTCCCTGGGGACTGGAGCACCCATTGCCTCAGAATCCAGAATCAATCCTACACCCATTCCAGAAAAATACTTTTGCCCTGTGTAATTTTTTTTTTTTTTTTTTTTTTTTTTTTTTTTTTTTGGTTTTTGAGACAGGGTTTCTCTGCGTAGCTTTGCGCCTTTTCTGGAGCTCACTTGGTAGCCCAGGCTGGCCTCGAACTCACAGAGATCCACCTGGCTGGGATTAAAGGCGTGCGCCACCACCGCCCGGCTGCCCTGTGTACTCTTGATGGAGAGCTATCCAAGACTGGACTAATTCCAAGTCAGGGAAATGGCTCTGTTTGTTAAGAAAGTGAGAGGACCAGGTTCTACTCACCTGATATTCCAGTCCCTCTAAGAGATGCTCTGGAGCAAGCTGGTTAGCTAAACTAACCGGAGACCTCTGCATGTAACTGAAAGACTCTGCCTCAATAAATAAGATGAAGAACAATCACAAACGACTTCTAATGTCAAGCTTATACTTATATACACACATGTCTACATGCAAACATACATGCATGCACACACCGAGAGACACATTAAAAAACAGAAAAGAAAACAGATTGGAATGATTCTGAGGGAAAAGAGTCAAATGATTAAACCACTTTCAAAACAGGAAAAAAAATCTTGAGGAAACAAAAAAGGAAGGAAGAAAAGCTGCAAGGAGCCCTGGCTCTGAGTCTGCACAGCAAAGGCTGTGCTGAGTGTTGTGTCCACTACTTCATTTATGCCTCAAAACAGTACAGAAGAGGGGCATTTCATTGTCGTTTTTTTATATTTGTTTTTTTATGTGTATGGGTGTTTTGCCTGCATGTATGTCTGTGCACCACATGCCTACTGTGCCTGTGGAAGCCAGAAGTGAGTGTCAGACTATCTAGAACTGGAGTTAAATACTATCGCAAACCCCTGTGGGTATTGGAAACTGACCCAACAAGTGATCTTAACCCCTGAGTTGCTTCTTCAGCCTTCTTATCCTCTTTTAAAGAGAAGGAAACTGAATCTCAGAAAGTTTCAGTGATTTCCTAATAGTCACTGCACAACTATACAATCTCATCCATCTATCTACCTATTATCATCTATCTATTATTATCTATCTATCTACCTACCTATATCTGCTTGTTTAATTGACTCCTAATACCTCATACCCATGTTTCAGCTTCCTTTTAAGAATCACAAAAGTGTTGTGTTTTGAAGTGGCTGACTCAAAATGAGAAACAGGAATGAAAAATCACTCAGTAAAAATGCCTCCGGTTATTATTTTATAAAGGAGTCCACCAAGGTCCTCCCCCTCTCCCTCTCTCCGTCGCTTTCTCTCTCCCTCTCTCTCTCTCATCCCCAGAAAGGCTGTTACAGCCTACATTTTCCCTTGCAGACTAGATCATCCTTGCCCCACAGCAGTCAGTGTCAACTGACTCGGCCATCAACAGTTGGATGGACCTGGGATCGGATCCCAACTTCACCACTAGCTAATCTTGAGCAAATTACTTCACCAGGGTGACTTCTCATGCATAATTAAAAAAAAAACGGTGCCCACTTTGGACTTCATCATTAGAATGACAGCAAAACATGGACATGTGCCAAGCAAATGTGAATTTCAACTCTCCATATTATTAGCAGGGAGAGTAGCATTGGCCAACCCTTGGATATGTGTTCATTTTCTCTCTCTCCTGTGTTCCCTTTTGTGTTTGTCAGCTTTTGCTGCTGTGACAATACCTGTAATAATCCATTTACATGAGGAAAAATAAGTATTTTGACACACAATTCCAGAAGATGTTGGTCATCGCTCCTTGTCCGATTTCTGTGGGCCCATTGCCAATAGGAAGATGTGGCAGAATTTGACTTAATAGACTGGGAAGCAGAAGAGACAGGATGGAACTAGAGTCCCAGTATCCTCTCAAGGTCACACCTCCAAATACTTCAGTTCCTTCTACTGAGCTCCACCTCCTAAAGTAAGGGTCCACCATGCCTTGAAGCATGCAGGCTGCAGACCAAGCCTTTATTAGACAGATAGACTTTTGGAAGGCACTTAGATCAAATCATAGCATCTTAAAGCAGGAACAACTAAGGTTTGTGGTGTGGTGATATTTTTTTTTGCGCTGAAATGTGATGTTTTATTTGTATGTTAATCAATAAAGTTTGCCTGGAGATCAGAGGTCATAGCGAGTCATAAACAGAAGTCAGGAAGTGGTAGTACATGCCCTTAATCCAATCACATGACAGGCAGAGTCTCTGCATGGTCAAGAACACAGCCAAGTATGATGACACACACCTTTAATCTCAGTACCAACCATAGAGACCTGGAGGTCTGTATAGACAGGCAGTGCTGAGGAAGTGATGTGGCTGGGCTTAGAGCCAATGAGAAGGCAGAACAGGAAGGCAATAAAAGTGCAGGTTAGACAGGAAGAAGCTCTCTTGGGAAGCTATGGTGTGGTGGTAAGCTAAGGTTAGTCAGTGGCTCTTTGCTATTTCTCTGATCTCTTCAGCTATTACCCGTGTATTTGGCTCAGTGTTTCTTATTTAATAAGACTGTTTAGAAATTCATTTACATTGGGGTGGTAAGAGGATTCACTATGAACCCTATAGGGTGTGTTGGGAACTTCGTTTTATTGATGGAAGCTCTTTCAAGCCACCTTTTTCCAGGAATGTGACAATATCATTTTTTAAAGTTACTGTGTATACTAGGCTGGCCTCAAACTCTAAATTTTAGGCTAATTTTTCTGTTTTAGTTATCCCATTATCTCAGACACTACAGCTACCAAGCCAGAGGTCAAGAACTACTACAGTGAATGAACTCTTTGCCTATTAGTGACAGTAATTAAAATGAAACTGACATGGGGACAAACCAGCTGGATTCTTCACGAACTATCTGTGAAATCTGAGTTTCTTCCTTAGAAATTATAAGTCTAGACTCCTACACAAGCCTACCCTGAACATCTACAGTCTTGATGCAATAATACAGGGGCTACAAGTTACCCCTTTCTCTCTTAGGGCCCAGACCACACAAAAGATATTTTTAATAGGTCAAGAAGTATCTCAATCTATCCAGACAAGCTCAATCTATACCTGCCACCTGTTCCTCCCAAAGACAACTTTGATTAGCCTTGAGCACACAGGGGACACTACCATCCCTCAGAATGAATCTAAAAAGCAGATCATGCAGAAATCAGTGGCTTTGCTTCTGAGACAAGGCATGACCTAGAACAAGGCAGATATGACCTGCAAGTGGGAATGCCCTTTGACCTCATCCCATAGGCAAGGCACCAATGGGAAAAGAACAGAGCTAGCCCTCTGTCCATATCCAGGCATGATACCATCCATCACATGACTTCCAAGCCCAAGCCCTTCACCTTTCAGTTTTTTACTTCCTCAATGTCCTCAGCCCATTCCCCAACTCCTCTATTGTTCTCATGTATCAGAATTTTTAGTTCCTATTTCTAAGTCATCCTCAGTCTGACCTTGAAGCCTGTGTTACACAAGAAAGAAGATATTATATATTTTTCAAAGTCTGCGGAACCTGAATATTTATGATGTACCACATCAAGATGTCCTGGTACGGAAATGTAATTCTTGTCACCTATGGCTACTGAAAAATTACTTTCTGGACACACTGGTGGCACCTTTTATCTTTTGAGGCTGACAGATAATGGAATTGCAAGTTCCATGCAGTAATCTCCTCATTTTATTTTGGTTTCTGGAAACAAAAAAAAAAAAATTGGTACCAGAGTTAAGCCCTATGGAAGACTGAGCGGACAAGGAAAGAAAATATGTCTGTACTGCAAAAAGCTCTGCCCTGGATGAGATCAGGGGTCTTTTATTTTCTTGACATTGTTCCCATTCATGGAATGAGAATACCAGTAAAGGAGAAGAATGGCTATGAGATTTACCCCAAATGTCAAATTCAGGACAGGAAAAGCCTGTCTTTGACGTTACAAGATATTGCAATATGAGGTCTTTAAAAAATGAATGAGATCTTTCTTCTCTTTGAAACCCATTAACACTTGCCTTTTAATTTCCCTACAGTCATTGTGCTTTTTTAAAAAATGATATTTGTTATTTAGCAATGTCCCTGATTACACAACTCCCAAAATCTTTGGAGTCTCTGGGATGAATAGTGACTTTTGTATGAGATTGCTAATGGCATCTACTTAGCTTCCTGATTAAGGTGTGTGGCAACTGAGCCTTGAGAAGAAATGGAGACGTTTAACCCTGCCTTCTAACCTGTAGAGAAAGAAGAAGGATTAGAGATTGGATCAACTGTATTGTCCAATGACTTAATTGTACTCACACAGTGGGCTTCAGAGAGCTTTTCAATGAGGCATTCATCCATGAACAGGAGGAAAGTGTGCATTGACTACACACAGACTAAACTTTCACACAAAGGTTGGTGTCTAGAGAATCAGAGAATTGTTTTCTGGAGTTGGAAGGCAGTAGATTGATCATCTGGCATCACCTGTGTCATAATCACTTGTGTTATAGATCTTTTTATTATTTTTTATTGCACTCGTATTTATTTGTGTGGATATGTGTACGTACATGTGTGCAACAGCACACACATGAGGTCGGAAGACAGCTTGTGGGCCTCAGATTTCTCCTTCCACCATGAGGATCCTAGGGATGCCAGTCAGTTGGCTCTGGTAGAACATGATGAAGGCCATGCTAGGCCAGAGCTCTGTTCTTTTCCTCCTGTTGCTTTTCTTTTCTTTGAATCCAAGATCTTGTCATACTTGTATTTCTTTTTATTAATGTAATATTTCACAAATTGTTTTCCTTGCTCAGACAATAATGTTAATCACTATATCATTCCAATTTTAGTATATTGATGCTTATGTGAGAGCCTTATCTTGATTTCTTATAACACCTAATATAGGAGTCCTGGCTTAAAATAAAAGATTAATAATATTGACTTGACTTAAATCTTCCCTGTTCTGCCATTTCCTTGGATCTTTTCATGATGGTATACATTTAAGAAGGCTGATCAGGACTAAGCTTGCAGTCTGGAGGTATTCACAAATCATAGTATGCAACCTGCAAGACAAGATGTACCCACCAGTGCACTAGTGACCTAACTGTTATGAGAGTAACCAACCACTCTCATATTGGATTTAAGACCCTTTCCATAAGAGGGAATACATGCTTAGTACTGTAAACTAATAATTAAAGAAAAGTGGCTAGGAAGGTCATATACCCTAGAGGGGATCTCAGGGTCTTTTGTTTAGCTATATTTACATGGTGCCAAACTACAATCTAAATACTTATTTTTATAGCCATAGACAAATGCTATTCTCATCTTTAATCAGAGAAGCTTCTCTTTGAAGTGAACAGCAATGAATGCATAGACTCGGGGCTACTTAAGATGATTAGAATAAATGACAGGTCAGTGTTCAGCCCTAAATAGGACATGTATACCAGCTGTAGTAAAGCTCATGGAGCATTGCAGAAGAGTTGCAAGATGAGAAGGAATGTAAAAGTTTAGCTTCAGGGCATGACACAGTCTTTGTAAACATGATCTCACAGCAGCTGTAATTGCCTGCCCTGGGCCTGCGGAAGACTGGGAATGTCAATAGCCATTCATGGACTGAAGGGCCTCATGGAACCCTAGACCTCCCAACAGAACTATTAGCAACTGACAGATCAGGGAGGGGGAAGACAGTCATTGCCTTCAGTTTTGTGCCCAACACTGAACTGACTAGGCTCCAGTGGCTAGTTCCAAACCTATGGCCATGTGTACAGTCCTGGTTAAAATCAGTTGATTGTAGGAGCTAGAGAGATGGCTAAAGAGCACTTACTGCTCTGGAGAGACTGCAGGTTCAGCTCCCAGAACCCACATACTGGTTCACAACCACCTGTAACTCTAGTTCAGGGGATCCAATACCTTCTCCTGGCCTCTGCAGGCTCATGCATACATTTGGTTCTCATGACTCATACAGGCATGCACATACACATAAATAAATGAACAAATTATTTTTAAAAAAAAATCAGTGAGTCACAAAACAAAACCTAAATCATGAATGTGCCAAGAGGGTGGAGAAAGGATGACAACTGAAGAGAGCCAAGAGAAAAGGGGTAGAACAGGAAAAATGCACTATATCATGTCTGAAATTGTTAAAGAACAAATTAAATCAGTGTTTTAAATGGGGGGAAAAATCATGACATGCACTAAGGCTACATCTCCAAATATCCTCAACACAGAACAAGGAAGAAAGGATAAATAGGGCTGCTATACAAGAAAGAAGGTGGCAACCAACTCTCGGGCACAGCTACTTTGAAATAGCACAAGTCAGATTCATGACTAGGTGAGATTATGCACTTGACCTTCAAAAATGGGCTTCTACAATTCCTGTTCAAGTGGCTAAAATGGCAAATGCTACAGCCAAACACAGAATCCACTATGTAAGAAACATATCCTAACCAAGTGAGAAACTGTGAACCCAACAGCACTAATGAGGAGAAAGCTCTCCAAGCACAACACTTGGATGTCCTTGGTCTTTCGTCTTGCCTGGGTCCTTGTGTTTCAGACTCAGCTTTGTGGCCATTTCAGCAATGTATCCCAATTCCAGCTGTAAAAACTTCTCTCCCAACATACCCATAGACCAATTGCAATCAATAAAAAGAAAGGAAAATAAGAACCAGACCTCCAATGTTCATTCTTGAGTTTCTAAGAGCTGAACTTGAATGACAGCCTTCATCAGTCTCCAGGGAATTAAAACCTTCCTACCTCTAACATCAAACCATTAGGAATAGTCATAATACAATGAAGATCTAGACCCCCAGCATGGCTCTGGATAGAGGGGCAGGTGCAGGGAGAGGATTTTTGCAAGACTCTACATACTGTTTTAGGACTTTTCCACTTATACAATGGTGTACAGATCTCAGCATTTTCCTACCCCCTGTTGACACTTGTGGACTTAAACATCTATGCCACATATGTCAATCACCCCAGAAGCAGCAGAGAGCAGGCACTCCAACAGGTAAGCCATACTGATACCTTCTTATCCTGGGAAAGGGAAAGGTATAGAAAAACAAGAGAAAGTGAACCCATCAACAAATGCTATTCTGTTTGAAAGCACAATGGCTAGCTTCTTAGCTGGCCAAGCCACTGTCATGCAGACCTAGCCATGCCTGCATCTGAAAGGGCAGACCTTCAGGTCAGCTTAGGAAAATTCAAATTTGTAAGAGAAAAGTATTAGATGATGCAAGATGTGACTGGACTTGCAGAATCACGACCACAAAAAAAAAAAAAAAAAAAATTTGAAATTTCTGTAACTGTTTTAGTCAACTCTCTGGACCACTTGACTTCCTTGCAGGGCAATCTCTAATATATCATCCAACCTGTTCTCAAATGACTCAAGCAGTGGGCTTTGCACAGGTTCCGCTGGGAGAGTATTCTTAAAGCTGAATAGCCAGGGTATTTTTCCTGATATTGAGCATCAATCTTCCCTTTTCTTAGTTTCATCCCTGTTATCCTGCAGAATAAACTCCTGCCCTCAGCATTGTCTTTTTTCTTTAGCGTTTACCAATGCATTGCTGGCACATACTTACTAAACCAATTCAGCTTCTGTGCACTCGAGCCTCAGAGATCAAGGAACATCAAAGAAATACAATGACAAATAAAGACTCTACCACCTGGCAGGCATAAACATAAATGAGATGTGAGCTCCAAATCTCAATAAAGGAAGGATCATCATCAATCCACCCTCTGCACGGAGCCCCATGACAACAACGGAATTACTCTGCAGTGAATGATGCCCTGCCTATGGGATATGTTCTCACTGTCACTCATTTCTGCAGTCTAATGAGTTCTCCCTCCCCCAAAATGATTTTACGAAACATCAAATTTATTTCATATGTATCTTTAATTTCATCTGCTTCCTGCTTGTTGTATTTTGTGTCTGTGCTACTGTAGAGAAGTTGGTGTCTGGTGTGTAAATTCTCATTGCACAAACTGTCGAGAGTTAAGAACTTGCCAGCTCCTTGTCTTAGGTACAAAAGTCCACATGGGCTCTTAAAGGAGTGTTGCCTAAGGCAGCATTTGCCTTGTTTTTACACCAATGGATAAGGGAAGATTTGGCTGTCTTCTTTCTACACTTAGAATCTTTTTCCATGATCCAGAAAAACTCTAATAGTTAAACATTGCTGTTAAGCCTATTGGCTTCAAGCCCCCCACCCCGCCCAAAAAAAATCCTCATTTAATCTGCTATTAATACTCCAATTTTTACTGTGATACCTAGTCTAAAATATCATTTAATCTCCATCAGACATGATTTATAAAATTTTATAGTTGGGTTTTTCCTTAATGGAGATTTTTTGTTTAAGATTAACAAACTAGAGAATTAGGGGGGGAAAGTGAAGTTATATGACTTTTTTAGTTAAACATGGGTTGTTTTTAATTCTTTAAAAAATACAATCAGGGCAAGGGGTATATCTCAGTTAGTGTTTGTGTAGCAAACAGGAAGCCCTGGGTTCCATTCCTAATACCATATAACCAGAAGTTATGGTGCAGCTATGGTTCCCAAACTAAGGAAGTAGAGGCAGAATGATTAGAAGTTCAAGGTCACTCTCAGCCACATGTAAGCATGTGACCATATGGCATGGAAATAAAGACTCCATCCCTACCCTCAAGGAACTCTCAGACTGGGGGAAGGCAACTAGAATCCTATGCCCATGATTAATAAATAGAGTCACCCTTCAGTATCCATGTAGGGTTGGTTATAAAACTCCCATTCATATCAAATCCAAGGATGCTCAAGCCCCTCCTACAGAATGGTGCAGTGTTTTCATATGGCCCACAAAATCCCTCCCATGTAACTCATAATAGTTCCTTCAATGAAAATACCATGTAAGGAGTTACTAGACTGCATTACTTAAGGAATGATGACAAAATATTTAAGTCTGAGTCAAGTGTAGTGGCACAACCTTGTAATCTTAGTACACAGGAGACTAGAGCAGGAAGATCAGCATAGGCTATACACTGAGATCCCGATCTAAAAGAAAATGTCTGTGTATATTCAGAGATACCATATTTTTAAACATTTTGTATCTGTGGTTGGTTGGAACACATGGAAATGAAAGACTAGCTATACTCAGCTAAGCACCAGGTGCCTTAGGGAAGTGTCAGAAGAACTCCCAACCAAGAGTAAGGTACATCTTTTTTTTTTTTTTTTTTTTTTTTTTTCACTTTTGACCTCTAAGACAATCTGAGGTTATAGTCAGAGCAGCCTTCTTAAATGTGAAGGGAGGAGATCATGCCTCTGCTTTAAAAATTTCAGGAACTTTCATACATTCAAATACAATCCAGACTTCATACTGCAGTGCACACCGCTACCCTGCTCCCTCTGCACCGCCTGTCATGTGCAGCAATGCTCATCTGATTTCAGCTCCAAATTGGTTCTGGCTCCCAGACTGCACAAAGCCTCTCTTTCCTGCTTAGTCCTTCCCCATGCTCATTCCCTCTGGTCCCTGAGTCTGAAATGTACCACCAATACCACCACCCTCTCTTCTCCTCCCCCCTGTATGGTCTAGTGTACCTGGGTAGCTCATTGTCACCCACCAGGTAGAATTTCATTACTTTCTCAAATTCTTTCTAGGAGTAGACCCTCTCCCATCCCACTCTCATGTCCTATGCATATATCTTGGTTACTTTTGTTATTATGTTCTCTGTCTCTGTCTCTGTCTCTCTTCCTCCCTCCCTCCCTTCCCCCTTCATCAGTTCTTATTGTTTTTGCTTTAAATTTACTTGTGTTTCTACATTTTAATGCTTGTCCTTCCAAACATTGGGACACAGCAAGGAACACTAGGACATCCTTGCACAGGACACAATCATCTATCCTTGTGGTATTGTGTTCCCCAAAATATTGTGCATGCTAATAAACTTATCTGGGATCAGAGACAGAACAATCACAATATTAAACATAAAGGATAGTCAGTGGTAGCACATGCCTTTAATCCTAGCATTCCAGAGGCAGAAATCCATCTGTTCAAGGATACAGCCAAGCACGGTGACTCATGCGTTTAATCCCAGAAAGCCAGCCTTTAATCCCAGGGAGTGATGGCAAAAACAGAAAGATATATAAAGCATGGAGACCAGAAACTAGAAGCATTTGGCTGGTTAAGCTTTTAGCTGGTTAAGCTTCAGGCTTTCGAGCAGCAGTTCAGCTGAGAGCCATTGGGATGAGGACTCAGAGGCTTCCAGTCTGAGGAAACGGGACCAGCTGAGAAGTTGGCAAGGTGAGATAGCTGTGGCTTGTTCTGCATCTGATCTATCAGCATTCACCCCGATAACTGGCCTCAGGTTTGATTTTATTAATAAGAACTTTTAAGATTCATGCTATATATTCTGTTATTACTAACCTACAAAAGTATTCATTTATCAAGAGGCCTATCTGCAGCAAAGCATCTTTCTGTGATGGCAAAGGAACTGTGATGTATTTGCAACTGAGCACTTGAAATGCGGCCAGTGCGACTCGGGAAGTAAACTTTAATGTTGATTAATTTAGAATTTGATGGTCTTTGCTTTCAAAAGCTGTGTGCACAGTGCTTGCTGTCCTGCACAAGACAGACGAACACAATAATTAAATGTCAAATACTAAAATACCTGACCAATTTTTTCCTGTGGGTGTTGTTGATCCATTTGGATCTTGACTCTAAGGACACTTTTATCCATTTTAACCCAAATAATTTTGATTGGTTATTACGAACATATGGGAAAACAAATAGGGTCAGGTGTAGTAGTCCATGTCTATGCTACCAGCACTTGAGTGGCTTGAGACAGGAGAATGCTCAATCAAGGCCAACCTGGGCTACATGTCAAGTCTAGAGCCAGTCTGGGCTAAATGGTGAGGCCTTTCTCAGTTTTCCTTAAGTTTTGTTGTCTTGTTGTTTGTGGTTTTCTTTTTGTCTTTTTGGGGGGAGGGCCACGTGCTTGTTTACTCTTCCATGTGATCAGATTGCTGAGACAGGCTTCTTGGGAACTTTGTTGTTAGTATCTATCATTTTGATTCTGGACTTACGAAGTAAACTAAAAGCTAAGATCAATATCTACATGATTTAAGAGGGGAGAAAAGGACACTCTTAAGTAAATAAGTCAAAAATTATGCTGTGGCCTAAACTGTAATAGTTTTACTTTTTAAGGTCACAGAATTTTTTGCCTTTATCTTCGAAGACATTCAAGAGAAACCTATGAGGGGAGGCAGATATGCTGGAGCTGAGAAAACTGGACAGAGAGGTGAATGAGTAGTCCTGAGCAAATGACTACCCATACCCACTAGGGTTTCTGTTCAAGTAAGTTCCTTCGAACTGTTCAGTTTGAACACATCCTGCTCAACTCTCTTACACATCTGTATCGTCTAAAGGTTATTTTTTTTGTAAAATACATGTTTGAGAAGCTGTCAGAGGTATTTCATGGAATTCTATCCCTAGCTACTAACTAGGGATAGAGGGAAATTCAAGTATCATTCATGGGAAGCACGAAATTGAATACTAGCAGGATAGTTTTGAAAAGTTACCAGTCAGACTTATTAGGGTTAAAAATAAATAAAAATGTCTTTTGAACCAGGGTCCCAAAGGAGCAAATTCCTTGCTAAATTGATTGCTCTGTGTTTCCAGGAACAGATGATTTCATTTCAATTGAACAGTATTGCTCACACTTGACAACATCTTTTTAATGTCTTCTTTGGCCTAAGTGAAAAAATTCATTCAGGATGATGTAAGCAAATTCTTGGACCATGAAAATGTAACCAGGAACAAAGAGATAGGATTCCAAGCTCAAGCCCCAAACTTGCACAAGCTCTCATGTAGCAGGGTGCCCCAGCCCAACCCATGTGGCCCTGGGACTCTGCACAGCCCAGATTTACCTCAGTCTGAACCACAACACTGGTTCATAGATGCATGATGAGAGTTAACATGGGGAAGCAAATGAAAAACAAAGATGGAAACAGAACTTTTCATCAGAAATAACTGGGGACAGCATCTTAAACTCTTTCTGAACACGAAATGGGTTGTCTAGTTTTGGAATTACTTATCTGAAATCTTAGGCTAAAATATGACTAGTTTCTCATTCCTAAATTAAAAATAAATCTGTCTGTTGTATTTACTTTTTGATCAGACGTGATTAATTCTGTGTCCTTTGACACCCCCCCCCCTTTCTTATCTGTTTTGTCCCTAAGCTTGACATTGTCCTTGTTTGAAGACAATCATCACTAAAGTGGCACATAAACTCATTTTTTCAGTTCATTGGAAGGACTTCCAAGCACAATTGCCTAACATGTGATAGTTATCACCTTGTGAAATTCATACACAACACTTCAGTATTCTTACCTCCTCTGCGCAAGAAATGAAGGTGTGAGGAGAATGAATACTGAATGGCAGAATCACTGTGTAAGACACCTGACTGAACCAGCATCGATGTTTTAAATTTCTGGGCATGAAATCTACTTTCTGCATTCCTTCCCTAAGCTTAAAGGCATTCCCAGTATCTCTGGGGAGCACTGGTGCCAACAGGAAACTCCTCTAAATCTCTGGGAGTAATCTAATTTCCTCTAAATCTCTGGGAGTAATCTAATTTTCCTCTGCCACTTTCAGAACTTTGCCTTTGTCCTCGTCTGTTTACCACTTCACCGTCTCACTCGGCAGTTGCAGATCTTTTAAAGAAAAGCTGGCTTGCCTTGTGGACTTTTAAATTAGTCTTTGAGCCTTTAATTTATTTATTTATTTATTTATTTATTTATTTATTTATTTATTTAAAATGTTCTGGGTCTTGATATGTTGCCCAGGCTAATCTCTAACTCCAGAACTCAAGAAATCCTCCAGCCTCAGCCTCTCACCTGAGTACCTGGGTATGTACCACTGTGCCTGGCTCATAGGCCTTGGGTGTTGCTGTTGTTGTTAGTTGGTGGCTTGCTTGCTTGGCCACACATCTTAGCCTGACCCTGCATCTACTGAGCCTCCTATCCCCACCCGTAGAAGTGCTGGGATCGCCTGTGTTCACCACTGTGCCCTGCCATAGCCTTTAGAAATCGATCGTGTTTTTCTTCTGTTTTGGAAAATTCTCAGCGATTGTATCTCTGAATATTTCTTCTGAGTTCTCACTAACATCTCACCTTAGAACTCTTAATAGACACATTAAGAGCTCTTTCTAAATTTTGCCTGTGAATTTATCTTTTATGGAAATGTTTACCTGTAGAAATGTTTATTGATTGATTATCTCAGATTGTAGACACCAGAAAGAGACAAAGAGATTCTGAGGCAGATAGCATCCTCTAATCATGACTCAGCTGATGGACAGGATGTCCTTGTGGAATTCCACTAAAGGTTAAACATTCCTTCTGTACCCTTTAGGGAAATCTGCTTCTGTTCTTTCTAGACAGACTTGGTGGCATCTCTTCTGACCCTTGCCAGGGTTAAAGAAACAGTGCTATGTGACTCATATTTAGTTCAGGTTCCTTTAGTAGCTTTTTCTTCTTACTGCCTTGGGACCCCACCTGCCTCTGAAACCTGAAAATGTCTTATTGCTTTTGAGCTAACCTACTAATTTGATGTATTTGAAGCGGAAAGAGAATTTATCTGAAAGTCACATTTCCCATTTTAGAAGTAGAAATTACAGATTTAAAATATCTTACACACAGGACATGGCACTGAAGCAAATTCAGAACTGTAGGTGTCCAGCACTTGGGAGACTGATGCAGGAGGACCTCAAGTTCCAGGCTAGTCTGGGACACCAGTAAGACCTTGTCTCAAAAAACTAAACTGAAATCTAAAAAACTGCACATGTATGTTAATACTGAAGGCACCCTCCTTTCTGGCAAGCTCACTAGCCAGTGGTAACCATGGCTAACAGTTTAATCAAGACATGGGTCTTTGTAAACCTGATTTTGCTTGTGTAAAATGTGCGTGTATAACTATATATCTGGAGTAAGTTGAATCATTGTTTAAATATTTGTGGCCCCTCTCTGCTGAGGAGTTTCTTCCTGGAGAAGATTATATTTCCTACGCAATTGACCCCAGGCTTGGTTCTGTACTTCTTCAGTCAGTGACATGGCCATCTTCCAACAGAAGGCTATATTATATATAGAATCACTTCCATTAATCTATCCACTCATGATTAATCTTGATTGATCTTCTCTTCCTACTCTTCAAGCGAACATTAGAATCCAAGAATCAGTTCTCAACTTGCTGTCCCTGGTTTTCATTTCACCACTAGTCCAAGGGAACCCAGCTACCACTGAGGTCCAGAGCAGCAGCAAGACTCTCTCAGTACTAGTTGTCTATCCCTTTCAGTCTGAAATCAGAGTCCCCAGGTTACTCACAGATCTTCTATTGTGTGCTAAAAAGAGTATAAGCCTGTATAATGGGATAAATCCACCAGTCTATTTGATGGTCAAAGGAATTTATTTGGAGGTTAACTCACAACCAGAATAAAGGAGTCAGTTGCAGAATCCTGGAGGGGTGGGATATGGTCCAACTCGGTTCTCAAGAGAGCTCTGCCTTGATCTGCACCAGAATCTAAGACCACAAGGAAGCAAAGAGAAGAGAGCCCATGTACATGCATCCCAGGTCTTAAGGGCCCCTGGCAGCCATGCCCAAAGGGCAGGTCCCTAGAAGCTACCTGCTGGCTCACTAGGGACGGTATTTCAGGGCATGGCACAAACAACCATCCACTCCACTTGTAGTCAGATGGTATCAGTCAAATGACCTCATGAAAGCTGATTTTCCTTCTATAAACCTCAGCTTCCTTATCTACAAAGTAGAGAGCCTGGTCCTACCTCACAAGCTCTCAGGGGAATTGAAAGAAAGAAAGTAGGACAAATCCCCCTCCCAAAGCCTGTCAAGTGTATTCTTAAATGTTAGCAGTCCTCTCCATTCATCCCTCTTCCTCCTAAAGAGCTGCCTCTCCTGTCTTTCAGGTAGCTGTCAGTCCTGGGCCATCCTGTGAGATCACCGTGGTATCTTTGTCAAACAAATTCTGAGACTGATTTCCCAGAGCTTCAAGGAATACCATCCTGACTAAAGTCTCGGCAAGAAGGAAAACATAAGCCTAAAGTTATGTAGGATCCTGAGTTGGCTTCTTCTTTTGACTCTTGGGACCATGCAGCTAAATTCCTTCCTTTAAAGATGACTGCCAACAGCCAGGAGAAAAGTGTGAACACGGAACATGATTCAAGCCAGCTTGTCAGCATGTTCTACATGCCTTTCCACACGTCGTAAGTTTACACTTGGACTGCTGGCAAGATGGAGCGTCCTCAGCCAGGCAGAGAAAAAGTAATTACTCCAGATGATGATCCCAGAACTGATACTATCTGGGCCTGGGTTCCTTTCCCAGTACTTGCATCTCTCTGGTGATAGAAGAGCAAGAAAGACATGCATGGTAATACCTTTTTTTTTCTCCCAACTTTCCCTAAGTCCAAGTAAGGAAGAAGAGCTGACATTGCAAAACAAGAGCAGTGGAAGCCCTTCCCAGCCTCACCCAGCCTGCCTCAAGCACCACCATGTTCCAGAGTAGCCACCAGCACACTCCACCTCGGAAATTCCTAATAATCCTGTCTCCTAGCTCTACTCTCACCATTGACTTCCTCCTTGGCAAGATTATGTACTAAATGGTTTCTGCCTCGTACAATAATAATAAAAAGCAATGTTCAGTCTTTGTCACAATTTTCTGACACAGAACTCCTAAAGCTTCTATCATTGACTTTTGTTGTTGGTGGTGGTGGTGGTGGTAGTGGTGTTTTTTGTTTGTTTGTTTGTTTGTTTGTTTGTTTGTTTGTTTTGTTTTGTTTTGTTTTTGAGAGAGGGTTTCTTTGTGTAGCTTTGGAGCCTGTCCTGGGACTCACTCTAGACCAGGCTGGCTTCGAACTCATAGAGATCCACCTGCCTCTGCCTCCTGGGTGCTGGGATTAAAGGCACATGCTACCACCACCCAGCTTATCATTGATACTTTCTAATGCTCCTGGGGTGACTCATTGTGAAGACTGACAACAGAAAAACACATTATTTTATGGTTAGAAATTTCATCTCTTCCTCCCCAACCCCATTTTGGGAGGAAAGAGGCTGAAGATTGACTTAATCACTAGTGGACGGTGATTTCGTCAACCATGCTCATGCAATGAAACTTCTCTAGAAACCTCCGAATGACAGGCTTTGGCAGCTCTCATGTGGGGAGCACATGAATGTGCTGGGAAGGTGGTATACCTGGAGCACATGGATATGATGTGCTGCATCCCCCAACCCATACCTGGCCCTGTGCATCTTCTATTTGACTGCTCCTGGATTGTTTCCTTTATAATGGTAAATAGAGCAGTCTTTTGAGTTTTCTGAATCATGCCAGAAAAAAAAATTCATTAAATTTCCAGGCCAAGCAGTGGTGGAAATCACAGGTATTTATAGATGTCTGGGATAAAACATACCTGAGTCAACTAGAAACTCCTTTAGTAGCTGCTGATGCACTGGGGGACTGATCCCTGTAACTTGTGGGCTCTGATGCTAGCATTAGATAGATAATGTCAGAATTAACTGAATTATTGGACACTATGATGACATATTTTGTGCCAGAAGTGATGTCAGAAAATAACCACTTATCCCAAAACTTCCTACCCTGCCCCTGATGACTACTCTCTGTTATGTTCAATGGATCCCCAGACATAATCCAAAAATTCTATAAATCCTAATTCCAAAATGGGCCCTGGGCTGCAATATTATCCCCTTCTCTTCCCTTCTCTCCCTTGTCCATCACCAACAAATCAGAAATGGGTGTGTTGTCTTCTGATTTTTCATGTCTATGTCTTTGAGCACCTGGAATGTGTGTGTCTTCTTTTCCTCTAAACTTGAAGCTCAAATCCTTCTCAAAATCATCTTCCATTTCTCTACCAAACATCAGCTTGCCCTGCTTTGAGCAACCCACCCCTTCCTCCCTTCACCTGCCTGCTTTAATGGCACAATTGTATTCTGCATCACAGCTTCCTGATGCTGTGGTGTCTATTCCTTGGTTACTCCAAGCTCTTGCTTCAAAAGGCTCACAGCCAAGTTAAAGAAGCATATCTGAATCAGCATTGTGTTCACATCCTAGGATGGTGGTGAGCATCCGATACTCACAGGATTAATACATTCAGTCAGTTTCACTATTTGAAACCTCCTGGCCTCAAGAGTCAAATTAATCCTTGAAGCAAACACTTGCAGAATTTGCTAAATAAGGGAGAACATATTTGTTCTTTTCCACACATGAGGTCATAGAGGAAATCGAACTTAGAATTATGTGTCATTTAACAAAAGAATAAGTTCTAAGAAATGTGTTAAGTGATGTTGTCACTGTGTGAGCATCAGAGTGTACTTAAACAAATCTATAATTTATCATGGAAATTTATACTGGAAGTTTTAGCCTGCTCTTAAGTAAATCTAGATAGCATAGCTTACTACACAGCAGGGTCATATAGTATAACCTATTGTTCTTAGCTA
The DNA here is from genome assembly GCF_004664715.2 of Peromyscus leucopus. Taxonomy (NCBI): domain Eukaryota; kingdom Metazoa; phylum Chordata; class Mammalia; order Rodentia; family Cricetidae; genus Peromyscus; species Peromyscus leucopus. The sequence goes on from NC_051067.1 coordinate 44,310,400, forward strand.
CAAAACAATGCATCGTGTTATTATGCTGAATACTGAAGTCAGTCATAACGCAATGGTACATAACACAATGGACGTCCACACATGTCCAAATTTTAAAAAGGTACAGGAAAAATACTGAGAATAGGACTCTTCAGCTGCATTATAACTTTATGAGACTTCCATCATAGCATGTGGTCCATTGTTGATACAGCTGTCACTACACAGCATTTGAATCTATTGGGCTGGCTTCTCACTGGGTTTATTTATTTTTTGCCCAGAATCCTGGTTTTATAGGATCAGGCAACTTTTGAACCCAAATCAACCCCCAAAGAATAAAAAATATAGCTGGGGTCTTTCCCTCTAGTAAGATAGCTTTTGTTGAATATTGCTTTCCTGTCATTTCTCCCAAAATCTCAAAAGCTTCAGACCATAAAGTATTCTCAGGATTTATATGAAGTGTTGTTTTTTAGCCTGCAGATCACAAATGTTGTCCAGCATCTGATAATCTGGGAAGAAGTCAAAATTTTCCTTGCCAATATGTGTTCTTTATTCTTCCCAAAAGAAGTTAGCACTAGGAAAATGTGGATGCTTTCAAACAATAAAACGCTGGACAAGCTCTGTTCATATCTATCAACCCTGAAGATTGATAGCCACCTTTCTATTCCCCCACATGGGGAGCTGTCACAGCTCTGGAGACGTACTTCCTCCTAAACTAAGCAGCTGATGAGAAGTCCTAGAGGAGAGAAATGAGAAAGAAACCAAAAAGGCCTCAGCACCAATCTCTATTAAGCTGATTCAACTGAAAATAAAAAAGGCAAGGCTCAACTGCTGCCCTACACTACGCAGGAGACGCTTCCATTTTATTGCTATAGTAAATTCAGACCAGAAAGCGACAGGATATTGGCATTTCAATCAGGGAGCTTCAGATGGGCACATAAGCATGTGCACACATTCAGGCAAGCACGCACTCACATATACTTCCCTGCCCAGACCACTCAGCTTGCTGTACTGAAAGCTTTATGAAAGAAAGGCTAGAGGGTGTCCAGAGATCACTGCAAAGATCTAAAGGATGGAACTGTACAGATCCTCGCCAATAGAAATGTGAAATATGTCCCTCTGCTCCTCAGGCTGCACAGAAGAAAAAAAAATCACAAACTACTTACTTGGAAGATACATTCTCACAGAATACACGAGCCTCAAGCTAAATGCTCACTGTTCACCTTTCTTTCCTAAGAACTAGGAATCTGTGATGTTACCAGGGTAATGGCAACATGGCAACCTGCCTGGCACCTTCGATCATGTGGCAACTTATAAAACAGGGTTGTGTCACTTCAGTGACTGAAATAAAGAGACATTATCAAATAAGTATGTGCAGAGTAGGGGTATAAGAAACAGGGCCGTATTTCAAGTGGTCAGGAGGTGACAAATTTTACAATGAGTCACATCTACTGCAGGGTACTGCATTATATTTTTTTTTCAGATATAGACACTGCACAAGGGTAAATTGTTCTCTGCACATTTGTATTTATATTCCATCAGCCTTCTTGCTACTGGGAAAATAATGGCTCTGTCTACATATGTCAGATGAGGTTTATAATGGAAGTTGTAGCCTGCTTCTAAGTAAATTATTAAACCACCAACTCTTTAATGAAATGAGATTGTCTGAACTGACATTCCAGATAAAATAACTACCCTAGAATGCTTCAGAAGATGGTCAAAAGGGAAGAAAAACAGTGTGGTGGTTTGAATAAGAATAGCCCCCATAAGCTCATACATTTAAATGCTTGTTCCCCAACTAGTAGGACTGTTTGGGAAGGACTGAGGAGTGTGGCTTTGTTGGAGGAGGTGTGTCAATGAGTGTGGGCTTTGAGGTTTCAAAAGCCCATGCCATTCCAGTGTCCCTCCCTCCTTCAAGCTTGTTGTCAAATGTGATGTTCCCAGGGTAATGGCTCTCAGCTACTGCTCTGAATCCATGCCTGCCACATTCTGCCTTGCTCCCCACAATGATGATCATGGACACACCCTTTGAAAGTGTAAGCAAGCCACAATTAAATACTTGCTTTTATGTTGCCTTGGTCATGGTGTCTCTTCACAGCAATACAAAAGTAACTAAGACAACCAGCATTTATTAAGCAAAACAACATTGAGTCAGCACCTACTGTGCAATTTTACTAAATCCTAGTATCAACCCTTACAAGAGAATAATTATCCCTGTGTTAGAACTGAGCATCCAAAGAGGTTAGATCCCCTACCTAGCTAGCAACAGAATGCTAAGTGATAGATGTAAGCTATGAAAATCTAGGTCTTATTAAAACATAAATTCATTCAAACAGCATATAAGTCCAATCCTGAACAAAGTTAGCCTAGATTATTTTGACCATTTTTGTATTTAAATAACTTTTTTTTATTTATTTACATACCGACCACAGTTTCCCCTCCCTCCTCTTTATTCATAAAGGGGCAGGCCTCTCATGGGCTTGAACAAAGCATGGCACAGTTGAGGCAGGACCGAACTCCTCCCTTTATGTCAAGGCTAGGCAAGGTAACCCAGCATGGGGAACAGGTTCCCAAAAGCCAGCTAAGTGCCAGGGACAGGTCCTGATCTCAACTCGACAAGCCTTACAAAGAGACCAAGCTACACAACTGTCACACGTATGCAGAAGGCCTATTGACCTAACACTTTAAGCTAAATTTAATTATATTTTCAATAAGTTGTAAGATACTTGATGTGGGTGCTGGGACCTGAACCTGGGTCTCCTGCAAGAGTGATTTCAACTACTGTGCCATCTCTCCAACCCTGAAAAGATAAATATATAAATTTATTTAAAGAAAAATGTATCTTCCATCATGCTGAATCATGTCTCCTCCAGAGGTCCCAACCACAAGGGGAATAATTCAGAGATCAGTAAGGAATGGGGCCTTTTGTGACATGGGAAGTTCTCTGATCCCGGCTCTGTAAAATCTGTCCTGTGGGTTTTAAGAAAACCATATTTTCTCCCAGTGTTTCTACTGTTTAAACCTATTGCTGGATCATCTCCAAGGCCGTTATTTCTATAATGTTCCCAACATCTTCTTCTGGCAGTCCCTTGAGTGTGAATAGTCCTTAGAAGACAGATGTCATCTTGGAGACCTGTGAGGTGCTAGAACAAGCCTAGGTCTATGTCCTGGTTCTGTACCTGAGGTGCCAGGTTGTCACACCACCCTGGAAGAAGGTGACATTATCAGTTACAACTTGGAATCCAGCTTGTCTGTTTGAGGCTGGGGCTGGGGGGAGAAGAGGCCATGTGGAGGTCAGGGAACAGTCCAACATCCCCAGTCTTGGCTAAAAACATGAGCAAAGTGTGTTTTAGTGTTCCCGAGTAAGTATGTCAAGACAGTGTTTGTTTATTCTGGGAGAGGTTGCTAAGTTGGAGGTGTTTGCCAACAGGGTGCAGCATGTGTGCTGTTTGTTTACTTAGAGGAGTACAGAGGACAAAGGGACAGACATGAACAAGCTGTCAAGAGATATATGCTGATGTCCACACACAGTGAGTAAATGTGTGCCACTATCTCGTGTCCCACACATATAGACTATATGCTCTAACACATTTTCTTACCAAAAAAATACTCACTGATTGTAAGCAGGCTCAGAAGAGACTTTTAAGAGAGTTTAGTAGCATTGATATTGAAAGTTGTCTGCTCTATCAACCCACTTACTCATTCTACAGACATTTAGTAAGTTGCCTATGACCTACATGTTCCAGACACTGAGGATATAGCAACCAATAAAACATATTGCATTCCTACTCTCATAGATATTATACTATAACAGCAAAGACAATCAATAAACAAATAATGTGTCATTAGCACAATGAAGAAAAGTGGGTCAAAATTGAAAAAAATTATTAGGGGTTCTATTTTACATCAAGGTAATAAGGTAAAAACCTCTCCGTGAACACAGACCTGAAAGAAATGAGAAAGGAGGACATGGGACAGAGAAAAACTACAGAAGCCCTGGGGGAAATACATTGTAGGTGTTCAAGACAGAAAATAGAGCTGAGAAAAGGAAGTGAGGAGAAGAAACAGAATTTTAAAAACCAAAAGGATGTTTCAACAAGCAATGTGTGGAACATTCAGTACCTCAGAAAACAAAGACAAGGAGGAAATGGAGACAGGTAGAAATGTAACTTATACTGGGTGAGTGAATAATGGTTCAAACTAAAGAAGAAGGAGGTGAATGATGAAGAAATAAAATCCTCCTTCTTGCAGCTGGAGAGATGGCTCAGTTATTAAGAGTGCTGGCTGTTCTTGTAGAGGACCCAGGTCAACTCCCAGCACTGACAGGGCAGCTCACAGTCATCTGGAATTCCAGTTTCAGGAAGTTCAGTTTTCTCTCCTGGCCTCCATAGGCATTAGAAATACCATGTGGTGCACAAACATGCATACAGACAAAACACTCATACACATAAATAAAATAAAATTTAAATTTAGAAAAAAATAAAATCCTCCTTCTCCAACAGAAATGGAACCTCCATGGGATGTCTAAAAGAAGGAAATAGTGAGCCTATAGAATATCTCACTAAAGAATAAATTATTCAGTATTTATTATGTACCAAGCACTGCTCTAGGGACTAAAAACATAGAGCCATTAAAACATTACTTGAGGCATTGTGAAGGACATCAACGAAGGCACCTGGAAACAGAGACACTCCTCTAGGCTGATAGATGGGGATCCCACCTTAACTGTGAACTTATATTCCAACTAAAATCTAAATTATTAAAAGGAGCTAAGATTTGGGGATGCATTCTGATTAGAACAATGTTCCTGCAGAAGCACTAAGGGGGTCATAAAACCTATTGACCTTGTAAGGAACATACAAATATTGATCCTGTGATAGGTGAAGTAGGCCATACACATATGCTCCCACAGGTCTTAATTCTGTATTGGCTTCTTGACTTGACTACATTTGGAATTAACTAAAACCCAAGCAGCTTGTACAGCTATCAGGGATTTTTTTTTCTTGACTGGGTGATAAGCAGTGATGTCCAAAAGTGGTATCCCTTAGGCAGGCAGGGACTACCTGAAAGGCGAGCATGGATTCCTGACTCATGATAGGATATTGATGAACCAAATGTAAACATTCAAATAAATGAAGCTAGGGGTAGGGTTGGGATTCAGGGGGCAGTGATTTCTTTTATTTAACAATGAAGATATTTAAAAGAATTGCTCAAGAATGTTGTGTCAGTTGAGCTAAGTAATGCCACAACAACAATCCAAACATGAGTGGGTCTCTAATTCTTATGCCTTCTTTTGGGGCATGACTCATATAAACTGAAGATGAAACAAACTGTTTACCCATTTGAGGCAGACTCACCTCTGCTAGAGAAACTCCTTCCCATAGGACCTCTTTGAGGACATGCTGTAAGAAAGAGTTAAGTTTTCAGCAACACCCCAGCTATCCTGACAGCCACTCCATTTGCAATGCTTGGTCTCACAGATATCATCACTTCCTAACTTATGAAAAGAATCTAATTTGGTTGAGAAACTTCATGGTATTAAAATGGAAATTTTTCTTATAAGATGATCCATTTTGTAAGGATATGAAAGGGTTTCCAGGGAGAAAGAAAAGAAATAGCTCTCTCTTGATGTGACTCTGCCTCTCAACTTTTGCTGGCCATTATGAAAACATGCTTCAGAAAAGGTTAAACCAGATACTTCCTCCTAAGAAGACAGAGAGATGAGAAGATGCTCCTCATTGGGACAATGCAAATCCAATGCCAATGAGATACCACACATTCACCAGAGTTACTCTCATTCAAACACTAAACATGCCAAGTACTTCTAGTGTGGATGATATTGCTATATAGTGTTGCATGCCATAAAATATAACAAACACTCTGTGAAATAACTCAATAGTTTCTTTTAAACTGCCACATAGGCAAACCACTACATTCCAAGATACTTTCACAACTGGGGAAAAAGTATATTCAAACACAAAGAATTACATAAATGTTCCTATCAGCACTTTGTTTAGTAACTTGAGTAAAGTTAGGCGTTTATTTGAGATGGTGGATAATAGTCAAATTGTGCTATAGCCATGCAATATAATACTAATCAGCAATAAAAAGGAAGTTATTAACATATATAGCCTTGACAAATTTCAAAATCAGTATGACAACCAAAAAACCCACACTGTTCATTCATTTATATGATACCCTAGAAAATACAAACTAGCATAGTGACAGCATGAGGCACAGTGATTGCCTGAGGAATAGCAGGTGTGGGAGCAAGGTGCAATAGGAAGACAGGACTGGAGAGCACATGAAAAGACTGTTGATGGATATGTCCATTACCTTGCTGGCAGTGACGACATACAGGTATGTATATGTGTCAAAGCTTATCAACCGCACACTGCTAAAGTGTGTGTCAGGGAAGCTGTTTTTACAAAGACAGGTAGAATGGGAAATGTTTGGTTTTGAAGTCAAATAAGCTAAACTAGAGACAAACTGGAAGAATAAGACAAGGAAAGGAAGCAAAAGTATAAGGGAATGTGCTGTGGGATGGTCTGTATGTCAAGTGTGTTGCTCTGATTGGTCAATACATAAAACACTGATTGGCCAGTAGCCAGGCAGGAAGTATAGGTGGCACTAATAGAGAGGAGAATTGAGAAAACAGGAAGGCAGAAGGAGACACTGCCAGCCACCACCATGACAAGCAGCATGTGAAGATGCCAGTAAGCCACGAGCCATGTGGCAAGGTATAGATTTATAGAAATGGGTTAATTTAAGATGTAAGAACTAGATAGCTAGAAGCCTGAGCCATTAGGCCAAACAGTTTAAATAATAAAGCATCTGTGTGTTTATTATAAGTGGGCTGTCGGACTGCCAGGGCTTGGTGGGACCTGGAGAGAATTCTCCAGCTACAGGAATGTTTACAAGAAAAAAGCACAGATATGAGAAATAAAAAGAGCTGAGAGCTATTGGAAGTAATTCACCAGGCGCTAGCTGCTTTGGGTGTTAGCCATTCCAGTGGCTGAGAAATGGTTTCCCACTGAGTTGAACAGCAGCATGTCTAAGCAGAACATGAGATAACTGTGCATCTTCTAGTCTATTGTGTGGCCCCTCACACAGATAAAGAGATGAAGCACTAGAAGTCCAGTTCACATAACTAGCACAGTAGCTGCATTTTGCCTGATCACAGCGATCTAACAGCAAAAGCCATTCTCTCTTGCTCACTTGCCTGCTCAACTTGAGTTCTCTGATAAATACCTGAATTTATGAGCATAACTTTCAAATGTGGAAGAACCAACTATATTATTTGCAGATTTATATACTGTATTTTTTTCATCTTATTCTTGCATATACTTCTACTTTTACAATCTAAACTTTCCCCTTTCTCTACTTTATCCTGCTTGCCATCTTGATGTGATATTGCATAACATAAATTTTACTGTTGAATTTAGCTTTATTATTATAAGTACTGAATTAGATCAATACTAGAGCTCCTCCACTTTTCAAATATTAATAGTGCAATTTGTCCTTTAAGTGAACCATGTAAAATAAGGCCGTATTCAACAGAACACCCAGTCTTATGCTTTGTCCAGGAGTATGATCCAGCGATTGTTCAAATTTTATTTCTTTTCTACTGGTAATTCTTTCAAATTAAAATAATCCACATGTCATAAAATTCACCTTTTTTTAATGTTCAGTTCAGTGTCAGGCATGGTAGCATAGGACTGCAATCCCTTGGGAGATTGGCTAGGGGAGGAGTTTAAAAGTTCAAAGCTAGTCTTGGCTATGCAATAAATTCCAAAGTGGCTGAACTAAACAACAACGTACAATGAACAGCTGAAGAGAGAAATAAAGTATATAGTCTATTAGTTTTTAGTATAATGACAGAGATATGCCACTGTAAACAGTATCTAGCCAGATTTTTTTTACTCCAGAAAGAACTCCTATCTCCATCAACAGTCACTGTCCACTCTACCCTTCTCTCATCACCAGCAACTGCTAATTGATTTTCTGCCTTTCTGGTTTTGCCTGTTCTGGAGATTTCATGAAACTACTACAGGGTCTCTTGTGACTAGCTTGTTTCCTTCTGTAGCACATATCAGTAGGACATTTTATAGCTGAATACTATTCCACTTGCAGACAGCCATCTTGTTTGTTCCATGCTCTGGTGCAAGTGAGAGGAAAGAGGGCAAGGTGGTGGCACTATCTGTATTGAAAAGGCAAGAGAAAGACAAGGTCTGTAACAGAAAGAAAACCTGTCTAGTTTAGACATGCTGAGCATGAAGCTCCCATGCTTCCTCTTGATATAGACGTCTGCCTAGTTTGCAGTTAAATGTGCGTATCTAACACTTCAAGGTGGCATCTGATTGGATGGTGAGGGTGAGGGAAAGATGCCCACTCCACCTTGCCCCTGCCTCCTGTGATGGACAAGGAAGCTGACCTCCCCCTTACCAGCTGCAGCACTCAAGAAAGTGGACCCTGTACCTCGCCTGGGCAGCACAGTAGAGCTGACCCTGTTGAAGCGGGGTGTGAGAGATCTGGTCCTGCCTCTCATCTGCCACATGGTGGTGTAGGTAAGAGAGATATGCCCCCTCCCCCATCCCCTCATCTATGATCTGCGGGAGCATGTAAAGGGGCCAGTCCTGCAGACCCAAAGCTACAGTATCTCCACTACACAGGGCAACAATAGGATATTGAAGAGGAGTCCCAGTGAGGCACCAGCATCAATAGTGTAGCAGAGACCAGAGGGCTTGAACCAGACCAATAACTCTTTGCAATGAACACTTGGAAGTAAAGATGTATGGACAAAAGGGTTTATTGCATGATTCATTGAGTCATACTACAACTTCCATGACAAGATTTTTCCTTTTTTTTCCCCTCTCTCTTTTTCTCTTAAATTTTATTTTATTTTATTTCAGTGGACAGAGGGTGGATATAAAGGGATGGGAAACAAACAGGATCGAGTTGCATAATGTGAAAGACACAAAGAATAAATTTTTTAAAAGTTAAAAAAAAAATAAGTGTCATCTAGTAAAAAGACATGGATGAGCAGGGAGAGCTGAAACACTGAGTTGATGTTTGAAGCCACTGAGCATATGAGGACAATCCAGGTGGGTCACATGGACCATGTACAGTACTTGTATACTCAGTGCACTCCTAAGTAATAACATATTTAGCCCTGAATCTTAACAATTAAACTAATAAAGGTTCATTTACTCTATACAAAATCTGCCGTAGGTCCAGCTGCCCTCAATGGTGGCTCCTTGGGTGGTCAATCAGTGTCCATGCTGCTTCTCTCTGTAACTCCACCATCTCCATATGTGTTTGAAATAAGACAATACCAAAATCAAGAGAATAAGGGAAACAAAGCAAGTTTAGGAGTTTTGTTTTGTTGTGTAATTTTTAATTCCTTGTTTATTTTAATATATTTTAATTAAAATATAATTACATTACTTCCCTTTCTTCCCTCCTATCCCTCCCTCACTGCCTCTCAAAATGGTAGACTCTTTTTCTTTATTATTGTTACATATATGTGTGTATATATAGAAATGCACAAAAATATAAATACAACCTTCTGAGTCCATTTCATTGTGTATGTGTATATGATTTGGTGGTTGACCAGTTTGTATTGGACAACCAATTGGGGGGCTCAGCCTTGGACAAGGCTAATTCTCCCCCCTCCACAGTCATCAGTTGCCTGCAGTTCTTTGTCTAGGGCTGAGACCTAGATAGATCTCAGATATTTCACTCCTTCTGAGTGAGCATATTTATTTGTAAGTAAATGGAGAGACCTGGAAAAGATGATTTTGAGTGCAGTAACCCAAACCCAGAAAGACAGATGCCATGTGTTCTCTCTCATCTGTGGTTGCTAGTTTTAAATCTTCAGATGTGAGTATATAACCCAGAGTAACGAAAGAAACCAGGAAAGCAGAGATGGACTGTTGAAGGGAGTGCATAAGAAGGAAATACAAGATACAGGTGTATGAAGGAGGAAATGGGGGCATGGAGAAGGAACCCTAGTTAGAGAGGCAAGTCAATACAGAACAAGAAGGGAGGGAGGGACAAATGATACCAGTGTTGTTTTTGATAAAGCCATGAGGAATTGTATTATTTTATCGTTACCTGATTTAAGGATATATATATATATATATATATATATATATATATATATAGAGAGAGAGAGAGAGAGAGAGAGAGAAAGGAAGAAAGAAAGAAAAAAAGAAAGAAAGAAAGAAAGAAAGAAAGAAAGAAAGAAAGAAAGAAAGAAAGAGAGAGAATATATACATAAAGTTATACTACCTGAGCTGAAAATGCTTTCCATGAGAGCCATGGGCTACCTAAAAATGAAAAAAAAAAGTACTAGACATGAGAAACCACTGTTTGAGTTGTTGGTCATGGTAATCCAAATTGATTCTCAAAATAATATATTATATTGCTTTTGCCCTTGGTTACCTCTCAGTAGTTAGAGATAAACCCCTTTTGTTGAAGACATCTCATACCTAGGACACAGGACTCAGATTATTTGAGCTGGATTTAACCTGAAAGCCTAGATTCATAGTACCAGAAAGTACTATGTAAGTTGCCAAGGGAGGAGCTCAATAGTCCTACCCAATTAAGAACCACACGATTACCAGCATGGCAAGATATCGCTGAAGGAACAATAACGGCACTCATGTGTTGGCAGCATCCAAGAGCTGTCTAATAGGACTTATATACTTAACAGGAAGGAAATTATTCCGGTACTATAAACCTAGCCAACTATTTGGAGGTAGGTCATAGGTGTTAAGTAAGAACTTACTACATCTACTAGATCATCATAATCCTAACTACATTCTACAACTTATCCTTATGCCCACAGATAAATGTAGCTCTCACCCTTCATCAAAGAAGCTTCTCCTTGTAAATGGAGACCATTACAGAAATCCACAACTGGATAATACAGAAATTAATAGATAGTAGGGAGCCCAGCTTCAGTGGATACATATACAACGTAACTCCTGCACCTAAGGCTCAGAATGGAAGAGGGGACAGAAAGATTATAAGACCTAGAGAATAGGAGATCTTCTGTGAGACTGTGTCTCCTAGATATGGTTGTCTAAACAAGACCTGAACAATGACAATATCAATAGGCATGCTAATATGGAAGGGGAAAACACAAAACTATTTTTAATATACCATTCTCCAAAAAAAGGATAGAGAAAAAATAAAAGTGGCTGGCATGCTAGTCTGGTACAAGACAGTGGTTTTAATGTCCCCTAATCATGAGAAATCCCTGTCCTTTTCTCCCTCATGTCAGGACCTCCCTTTCCAAATGCCCACCTCATTGGTTTAGGACACAAAGCCTTATCTAAGGAATATTCTGGGGCTTGAGACTGTCCCCTTTTTCTAGTGGTGGGCTCAGTTACTCACAAACCACCTGGAACTTTCCAAGTCTCAGAGTCCTGAGAGAAGCAGGCAACAGCTGCAGCTGGAGGGGAGAGGTGTAACACGAATCTTGAAAGGTTTTATTAATAAAAAAAAATTTAAAAAAAAAAACAGAACCAGATATTGGGATGAAAGCTAAAAGATCAGAGGGGTAGAACAAGCCAGCCACAATTTCTTCCGCTAGGAAATCCTCAGCCTAAGAGAGAGCTACTTCCTGTATACTCACACCTATATACCTTTCTGTGCCCTGTCATCTTACTTCCTTTTTCTTTCCAGCTACATCACTTCCTCTTTCTGCCCAGCTCTATCACTTCTGTCTATCTGTACAGACCTCCAGACTTTTATGATTAACTAGTGCTGGGGTTAAAGGCATGTGCCACCACGCCTGGTTCTGTTCCCAGTGTGGCCTTGAACTCACAGAGATTGGGATGAATCTCTGCCTCCTGAATGCTAGGATTAAAGGTGTGTGTTACCAGTGCCTGACCTCTATATTTAATATAATGGTTGGCTTTTTCCTCTGATCCCCAGGCAAGCTTTATTTGTTAGAGCACAAACAAAATATCACCACATTTCCCCTTTTTTTGTCTAAAATTAAAAAGTTATAACTAATATGAGAAAAACTGTATACAATAAGTACAATAACTACATACAATATATACCAGCAATAAATACATCAATAATGTCTAGTCCATTTGCATTTAACAAATTCTGTGAAAATATTCCATTATCTATCCTATTTGGGTGAATCCAAAATGTACCTAATTCACTTTCTATCCCAACTTGAATTACCAACCAAAAACTATCTTTTGATGTCTTTCAAACTTTACACATCTTTAGTGCATTTCTTTTCTGAATTACTGGCTTTTTCCTCTGATCCCCAGGCAAGCTTTATTTGTTAGAGCACAAATGCAATATCACCACAGAGAGGGGACTAGCACCTCCTCCTTATCTGTAACTCTGATTAACTCTGAGCATACCTCGTACTGAAAATGGACCATCACAGTCTGTTTCCTACCATACACGATCACCAGAATTACTGCATGGGGAGAGGCATGGTAGGGCAGGAGTTCATGACCTAAACTGGGGAGTGAAGACCATCATTGCCACTTAGTAGCCATGGGTCATAATTAGTCATGGATGTCCTACTTATATGCCAACAAGTCAGAGAGTGTTGTGGGTAACCAGAAAGGAGAGCAGGGGTAAGCAATAGTACAAGCAATGTCTCTCATATTTCCAACAGAGAGAGGACTACAGATTTCATTCCCAAAGCAGTCTTTCTGCCCTGAGTAAGTGAAGGATTGCCTAGATTAGGTAGTCTCTGGCTGGGCCTGTAAGAGGTTATCTTGATTAGGTTAATGGAGGTGGAAAGATCCACTGGAAAAGTGGGTGGCATCATTCCCTGGACCACATAAGAGGAAGAAAACCAGCTTCGCACCAGTGCTCACCTCTGTCTGTTTCATGGCTGTGGCTGCAGTGTGACCAGGCGCCTCAGACTCCTGCCACCATGTCCTACTGATGATGGACTGACCCCGGAACTGGGAATGAAATAAACCTTTCATTGCTGAAGTTGCTTTTGTGAGTATTTTACCACAGCAATAGAAAAGGTAGCTACTACAGACACACTGGAGATAAAAACATAATAAGGATACCACTGAGTCTCTGCCTGGAGGTCTTACTGTAGTACAGTGGAACAAAACTAGTAGGCATGTATAAGCAAAGTGGCACCTCAATCTGAGCAGCAATAAGCTAGAGAACACAGGATAAATAAGAACATTAAAGGAAGAAAAGGTAAGTTCAGATATGATACATGACAATCCCTGAGGTAAATCTCAGCAAAGAGACTGCAGGCAGTTTGCCAAAGCTTGGCACAAGAGAACAGTGAGAAGAGATCTGAAAGTCATATGAAAAGAATCTTAAGATTGTCTCCACCTCCAGACCCTCGTTTATTTCAATAGTATAGAGGAGTTGGAAGCCAGATTCCAGTGACTTGAAAAGTGAGAGGTGCAGCAGGAACTCTTTCAAGAAGCTTAGTTGTAAAGGGAAAGAAAGACATAGAGAAATAGCTATGAAAGAGCCTGGAGGTAATCGACATCTTTGGAAGATGAGACAGACCTGAGCATGCTCATATACACTGCCCATCAATAGACCATTCATTACAAAGGTCAATTAGACTTCCTGCCTGGCATTCCCCCTTCACCCTTTTCAGGAGTCAACAAGTGCTCTGTACTGGATTTTAAAGTACTTTTCCTCCTCACTTCGATAGTAGGGTTGACTTGAGTTTTCCAGAGACAAAACTAAAATAAAGGAGGCGACTGCCTAAGATCCCCATACCTAGAATCCCCATACTAGCCTTGCCATTAAGGCCTTTCTCCAGTCGCTGCATTTCTAATGTTCTCCCACCTATTTTCACCACTTATATCAATTTTTCTAATATGCATTACATAACCTTAGTGTCACCTTGATGAAATCAATCCAGTGTGGTACACAGAAATCTATGCTGAACACTAAAGACAGTATTTGCAAAGGTTTCGGAGGAACAAGCAGGAAACCAGCTCTCCTTGGGTTAAAGGAATCTTCTGCTGCCTAGTTACCAAGGCTGAATGATTAAGTGTCCCATGCCAGAAACTGGGGAGATTCTAAGAAAGGTGTGTGACCTCTTGGAGTTTATTATGTCAACTACCAAAGAGCACCTTGCAAGAGGCACAAATACAGTGTGGAAAACCAAGATAAAAAATGGAAGTCAGCAGGAGATGAGAAATAGAAAGACATAAAGAAGAATTGTTGGAGTCTTTGAAAGGTAAGACGAAGATGAATGACAAGCAGGAGACTGAGGAGAAAAATGTGGTGAATCCAAAAGCCTGACCCCATTAGAGTGTGTTTATATGAGACATACTGAGTTGCAAGATACAGTTCTTAAATCCTCCAGGCTAAGTTCACATCATGACATCAAAATTTATGCAAGGGTGTCATTGTTATTTATGAGGTTTTTTTTCTTCTTCTTTTAAAGAGTGGGGATGCAATTTTGGAAACAATAGAATAACACACATGAAAGGACATTGAATGATCATCTAGCTGTTGAAGGCATGAGTATTTATGGGATCTGCTGTGGTTTCCTAGTCAAGGCCACACGGTTCCAGGACATTCCCCCAGGCATAACTAAGCTGATAGGGGAGCATGACATGTCCGTGTGCCCTAAATGTATGACTTCCCTTGTTCCTTGTTGCAGAGCTATTGGTACATTAGCTAAGACATCATGAAATATACACTACAGCCCAGGACTCTGGTTCTGCCTCCCTTTCTTGTCACAGAAGTTGATCAGCATCACTTTTTGAAAGCTTACTTTACCTGCATATGCTTCCTCTCCTTGGTCTCACTCACATGCATTATGTTCCTGGGACCCAGTATTCTCATACATTCCTGACTCTGCCTCTCAGCGGGTATATTAGTGCAAAGAATACATCCGTATACATGCATCTGACTTGGTCTTACATCCAGAATACATGGAGAATTTTTAAAATACTACAGGAGCTGGAGAGATGGGTCAGTTGGTAAAGCGCCTGCTGAACAAGCTTGAGGACTTGAGTTCACCTCTGTACCAACCACATAAAAACCAAGTGTGGTAGTTCTAGGTGGCAGTGGGGCAGATCCCTGGTGATCACTGGTCAGCCAGTCTACCCTATTCATGAGAAACTATGTCTTAAAAGATAAGGTGAACAGTGATTAAGGAAGGCATCAGACATTAACCCCCAGCCTTCACACACTTGTACACATATATACACATATACCTGTGTACACATTGCATACAGATATGCTGCATAGATGTATGTGTATACAGAGGGAGGGAGGGAGGGAGGGAGGGAGGGAGGGAGGGAGGGAGGGAGGGAGGGAGGGAGGGAGATACCTTCTTTAATCAGAGAGAGAGAAAAATCTTCTTTAACCAGGAGGTCATGTAATTGAATATGAGAGTCATGAAAACTTTGGCAACAGTGAAAGGTCTCTGAATACACAACAATCACTGATTCAAAATCAAATGTGTAAGGAGTCAAAGGTGTTTCTGGCAGCATTTGCTCAGGCTGTACTGTTCAGCTTCACTGCAGCCTTGATCTGAACACACAGCAAGTACACATGCCTTCATGCCACACAGGGCCACTGAACACTGCCTCAAACACCTAGCTAGGATCAGAGTCGAGACAATTGGATGCTAGATATTGAAGTGTTTTACATTGTGTTTTCTGCTTTTATAGAAATACAACAAAAACAACCTTTAATATTACCTACCATCATTTCTCAGTGTGTAGGTATCAATTAGTATATCTTCAGACTGCACTGTATTAGAATGTTTGGCTTTCAAATAGCTGTTTGAGTCACAGATGCATTCCATGAAAACTGTTAAATGAATTTTGGTTTGGGATTAGGGAAAAAATTCCAACAACTTTGGTAATAGCCCTAGACATATTTCTGCTATTTTGTTTGAAGTGGCATTTCCAACATTACAACGGTTAAATCCAAAAACACTGAAGATACTACATGTCCTGCAGTATCAAGTAATGCAGCTAAGGTTTAATCATGTATGGAAAAATAAGTAATCACGTTGAATATGTTAGTTGAATATGCAGATTTGCTTTCATCTTTAATAAATGATAAAATTACATGTAATATCAAGGAATTATTTTAAAATAAATTCTTGTAAGACAATGTGTATGTACATGGGGGTGTACACACATGTAAATTCTTATGAATATTCAGGTACACTAATGTATGGATGAGGGGGACAGGAGTGGCTGGCCTGGATTTTAATTGCCAACTAAACTATCTTGGCTGGCCAGAAAGCCCCAGGATTCCACTTGTCTCTACCTCCAGAGATCTGGAATTACAGACACACATTATTACATCTGGACTTTTTATGTGGGTTCTGGATCTGTATTTCATATCATTTTAATGACTAAGCAAGAGCTCAGCTCAACTTTTAAGGGGCAGATATTCATTTAAGGGTCTGGAGAAGTAGCTCAGTTGGCAGAGCACATGCTGATACCTTGCATCCAATCCCCAGCAATACAAAAACTGGGTGTGGTGATGCACATCTGTATAGGCAAAAGTTTCTGTCCTGCCAGCAACTCCCAAATACCTGGCAGCTGCTTCCCAAATTACCACACAAAGGCTTATATTATTTATAAATGCTTGGCCAGTAGTTTGGGCTTATTAACTAACTAGCTCTTACACTTAAATTAACCCATAAATTCTTACCTATGTTTAGCCACGTGGCTTGGTACCTTTTCTCAGTCTGACATTCTCATCTTACTTCCTCTACATCTGGCTGGTGACACCTGACTCCACCCTTCCTCTTCCCACCATCCTTAGTTTGGCTGCCCCACCCATACTTCCTGCCTGGCTACGGGTCTGTCAGCTTTTTATTAACCAAAGAGAGTAATGCATATTCATGGTACAGAAAAGGATTGTTCCACAGCACATTTGTAAACCTAGCACTCAGGAGTTAGAGACAGAAAAATCAGAAGTTCAAAATTATCCTCATCCTCTGCCACATTTCAAGTTTCCTGTGACCTTATCTCAAAACACTAAAAGTGTCACCCTTGAGTTTGAATTATTTATAGTGTTTTTCATCTGCATTAATGGTTACCTCCTAATTCCTGTCTTTTTTAATTACTTTTCTCTTTTTTAATGAGAAAGATACAGGACAGGATTGTCTGCTTTCTTTTTATTTTTTGAGATTTATTTTTATTTATATGTATGTATATGTGTTTGTATGCATGTATGCCATGTATGTACAAGTACCCTTGGAGGACAGAAGAGGGCTTCAGACTCCCTGAAGCTTGAGTTACAGGTGGCTGTGAGCCACTCACCTACTGTGGATGCTCAGACCTAAACTATCATTCTCCAGAAGAGCAGGAAGCATTCTTAACTGTTGAGCCACCTCTCCAGCCCCTGGCCTTTAGGGTTTATTATGCCAGTGTTGTTTTATTTTTTATTGCATTTATTTAAATATGGTGTGTATGTGTGCGTGTGTCAGTGTGCCACAGTACATATGTGGAGGTCAGAAGACAACTTTCAGGAGTTGGTTCTCTCCTTCCATCACATGGGTCATGGTGATTGATCTCAGTTCCTCAGGCTTGATAGCAAGCACCTACTGAGCCAACTCACAGGCAGAAGTTTTGGGTTTTCTAATTTATTCATTTCAATCACTATCCCTATTGCTTCCCTTATTACCATTTTGTTTCTAATTTATATAAATATTTATGTATCTATATATAAATGTAAATATATAACTATAAATATATATCAACACATTTTATATTTGGTTTTATACATATATTTACGAGATATAAGATTATGCCTGAAAATGAAAAAATAACTTTGAGGCTATAGGGAATAGCTTATTGACAGAGCACACATTCCACATTTGAAAGATTTGGGGTTCAATCTCCAGCACAGTAATGCAAAATAAACTAAAAGAGTAACCTGACTTCTCCCACAGTAGGGTTTTTTCATATCATTTACAATCTTCAAACTATGAGTTAATTATATATTATTGTTGGTCAACTGCCATTTCTATACTAATAGGAAGTCTACAGGACCTGAAAATTCAGGAAGAGAACTTTTATTCCTATATCACACTGTCACTCAAAGGCCTAAAATGATGTCTAATACAAAATAGGTGTTGAATAATATTATGTTAAGGTGTGTTACTTTTGTTTATGCTGCATTTGTTTAACTCTGTGAAGCTGTGTTACTGTGCCTGTCTAAAACACCTGATGGTCTAATAAAGAACTGAATGGCCAATAGCAAGGAAAGAGAAAGGATAGGCAGGACTGGCAGGCAGAGCATAATAGAAGGAGAAATCTGGGAGGAGAGAAAGAGGAACAAGAGAAGGAAGAAGACTCCAGGAATTACCCAGCTACACAGCAAGTCACAGAGTAAGATTTACAGAAGTAAGAGAATGGGAAAAGCCCAGAGGCAAAAAAACAGATAATTTAAAGTTAAGGGAAGTTGACAGGAAGTAAGGCAAGCTAAGACCAGGCATTCATAATTAACAATAAGTTTCCGTGTGTGATTTATTTGGGAGCTGGGTGGCAGGTCCCCTAAAAGAGCCAAAAACAACAAATAGGTACTCTAGAATACTTTTCAGAAAAATTATCACATGACTCATTTTTCTCACACAATGCACAAAACAAGAACGCTGGTGTCGGTGTTCAGTTCTTCAACACTCCAGGCCAGAAGCTGCTAATGCTTGAGCCACATTCCTGGACTCTGCCTCACAGAGCAGGAGCCTAAGGCTGGGAAGGAATCTGCCGAGGGATGCTGGTTTTACAAATGTGTACATATTACTTAATCTCAAGCTGACCGCACAATCAGCCTTCATAGTCCAATGTCCTCAGCTGCACGCTGGTGGCCTACGCCTTCGGATCCCTTAGAAACTGAGTCTCAGCCTTTGAATGGTGGGACTTAGCTCCCAGCACCCACCCCGCCCCCACCGCCTGACCCAGATGCGGAGGTGGGAGGAGCCAGCCGCACTCAGCCCCTAGGCGCCGGGCTGCAGGGGGAGCCGCACACGCCCCTTCGTCCCACACCTCCCCTTTCGCCCCGCCCCCGGGCCGGAAGCACTTCCCAGCGCTTCCGGTGGTCCGGGACTCTGGGTTTCTTGGGAGATGTCTTGGGTTCGGTCTGTTCCCGAGATCCCGAGCCCTGGGGATCAGGACGTGTTTGACGAGGAAGCGGACGAGACTCTGTTAGCTCAGCGGGAATGGCAGGGACACATGCGGAGGCGAATCCAAGTAAATGAGCGGGGGACGGGGACGCGCGGGGCTCCCACGCGGGGCATGGGGCTCCCACGCGGGCGGAAGCCTGGACCCAGGGGTACGGCTCTCTCGCCGCTACCCCAAGGCTGCCCCAGTCTTAGGATTTCCAAGTTGTTTACTTGGTAACCTTTAAACGGGCGCGTTCTTTGAGAGCCCCAGCTGGGTTTGGAGCAGGGGACTGACCAGCTAAAGAGAACTTGGTTACCCAGTCCCTCAGGAGTTGGCAGTTTGGAAAGGGAAAGAGCTGAAGGAGAGAAACATACACTGACGGCCAAGGCTGGCAGAAAACGCACATTCGCCGATGTTGTTCAGTTATGGGGAGACCCAAATTAGGCGTGGTGTTACTAAGGCTTGGAGAAGGTGAGCTTAAGAATGTTGCCAAAGGACAGGAAGGTAGAGAAGGAGATATTGTTTCACTTTTTACTTTAAATGTGTTTTTCATTCCGGATTCGTCTCACCATTCATTAAAACTTGCTTAATAATATCTGGGGAGAATCAGCTTAGTTCTGGGTGAGAACTGGAAAGATCCGTGTCTACATAGAGGTGGATTCCAGAGTATAATGATATGAGTTCCCTGGAACCCACATCGTAGAAGGACAGAATGGATTCCTGGATGTTACCTTCTGATCTTCACACTCAAGTTACGGCATGCCACGCCTGCCCCCAAGAAAAATAAGTAAATATATGTTATATAAATATGTAAGAAGTAAAAGGTAAAAAGAACTGTTCTTCGCAA